>NC_061121.1:223251956-223289886 GCF_002878395.1 Capsicum annuum | reverse complement strand
CGTGTGAGGAAGGTTGCTTGAGCTTGACTTTTATGCCTACCCAAGATTAAAATGGAACCCACAACTTTGGAGCATTGAAGATCCTCCAAACACTCCAAAATTGCCCTTCTACTTAAGGGTGTTTTGGTCATTTTGTGCCTCCTCCTTACACTCCATAGGAGCCTCTTTCGTTAAGGTCATTAGGGTAATTTATCTTCATTTTGTAATAGCTTATAAATAGAATTTTTTTAGGTTATTTCCTTAGTTGATTTTAGGTGATGGAAAGATAACATTGAAACTTTTTATCTCTTGTGAGAGGAGTATCCCAACTGTAACTAGGCAAGACAAGTGTGGTACTCGCTTATGTTAAAATCTTGACTTAGAAACGTTGGTGCTTGAGGAGATTGATGTCCCTCTTATGTCTACGTAAGAGTTTGGTGATGTCTATGTAAGCCTTAAGGGTCTTAGAATTTGAGACATTCTAGGGTTCTTAGAGTTTATGTATTCCTTTGTCAAACTATCTATCTTTACATTTTGTTGTTGTTATCTTGTGTTCTTGTTGTATTGTTGAATCCGTAGCTTGTGTTCATCTTGTTATTATCGTGCTGTTGGCTGTTTTGCATCTTTTGTTGGGTGTTTCCTATCATTTGGTATGAGAGAAAGGATTGATTTCGTTCCTACAGAATCAATCTTGGGCTTGTTGACTTGAAAATTAAAAAAAAGTGTTGAAAAACTGAAAATCTCAGAAAAAAAAAAGAAATATGTCCCATTTTTGGTGTCTTGGCCGAAACTTGAACTTTGATTTATGAGTTTTTGTGTGTTGTGAATTGTTTCTAGTGTTAGTTCCTTCTTCACTAACACTACAAGAGTCTAACTCTAAGTTTTGAGCCATTTTTAAGTTGATCTTGAAGATTGAAGGTTGTTGTTGTTGTGGGTTCAAACTTGTCCATGTGTTGTTGATATTGTTGTTGAAGATTTAAACTTGAAAAAATGTTGTTGGTGGTGTTTGGGGGTTCCACCGTGCACCTAGAGCTTAAATTTCAAAAATGGTGTTCTTGTTGTTCTTCACCAACTTCATGTATTGTTGAAAGAAAGTCTTCAAAGTTGGTTGTTTGATCTAAGTAAGTGAAGAAAGTGGGTTTGACCATTTTTTTGTCTTGAAAACATATCCTAAGACTAATACAAAAGAAGCAAGGAGACAAAAGGATTTCAGAAGTAGTCTTACCTAAAGGGAGAAAGGCCACCTACCAAGACTTACAAAAAGGGAAAGACATAAAAGTTTTCAAAAGGGTATTTAGCCAAAAAGGTGCAAACTTTTTGAACTTGCAAAAAGGCTCCAAAGTCTTGTTGGTTCCCCCCCCCCCCCTAGCCGAAATTCCACCATTCCAACTTGAAATTTGATCAATACAATTTGAAGACAAGAAATTTCTCAAACTTTCAATAATTTTAACATCCAATAGGAGGTTGCCACGTCATCACCTTTAAAATCGACCCTTAGGCTCAAAATTCCAGATTTCTAAGTTTTATTTCTTGTTTGTTTAGTTTCAATTTTCTTAATCCTAGTACTAATAGACAAACTAGTAATCACCTACTAGGTTGTTAGTTAGTTTTGAGTCTGTTTCTTCGTGTTTACGTTCATTGTGTGCTTTTTATCTTTTTGATGCGTTGTAAATCCTTGGCTCAAGTTCGAACCAGATTTTATTTATGACTTTCAAACAGAAATCCACTCTGGATAAGAGTGGAACTCACCCTTCAATGTCTTACGACTTACAACACTTGTGAGACCAAGTATGAGGTACCCAAAGAGAGGAGAGTGTAAGGATATTTTGAGCTAACTAGTTTGTTGTTTTTCTTGTTGATTGTATTTTCTTAGGTACCATGGACAATAATACTTTCGCTGCCACGTTTGATCGCTTCAATGCCAATTGTGAAGATTTCAAATGGAACCTTTAAAAGCTACGCCAATTGATATTCATACTTAGACCACCAAATCCAATTCCTCTTGACCAAGCGCCACTTAATCGGAAACTCTATTGTGATAAGAGCTCCCCAAAGGAGAAAGTGAGCTGCCATGACACACTTCAAGGTGAATTCATGCCTCATGTGAGCTACAAGGTAATAATTCTATCTCCTACACTCCTACAAACTTAGAATGTTGTAATGTGGCTAGTAGTAGCCAAGTGGATGTAGTTGGTGGTTTGCCTAGAAAAGAATGGAATGAATCTTCTTTTTATGATACTCTTGATATTTCTAGGTTGCATGAATATCCAATTTTTATTGTAAGAAAGCAAGCACTAGTTGATCCTATAGATGACAAAATTAATTCTTCTCGTAAGAATGAATTGAGTCCACCTAGTGCTAGCACTTGTAACTTGAATAAGGTCACAATGACAAGTAATGAGAGTATTCACACACTAGTTGACCCTTGTGAAAACCAAGGTGATTCTATGTCGGCATGGGAGTTGCCTACAACTAGTGGCGGTGTGAATGATGATCAATTTACTACTAAATGTAGTCCATTACTTGAGCATGTGTATGGTATTCTTGATGATCCTCAAGTTAGTGATGATGTTGATATAGCTGGTCATGAGATTGTAGATGATTCTTTGAGCATGATATGTGATGAAAGTCTTACTTTTGCTCATCGACACCGTGAGGTTGAAAATGTTGTAGAGAATGATCAATCGGGTGAAAATGACCTTAAATTGCTTGAATATTTGGAAAACTCAAATGGTGTTTGTTCTTGTAAAAATGATTTTGATCATGATCCCTTTGTTGATCATGGTGGTTTGTATCTAGGTGAGGATTACCCATTTGAAAGAGGAGGTGAAACATGTTTAGAAATTCCATCTACTTTTTCTTTATGTGTTTCTTATGTTGAGCATGATCATAGTGAAGGTCTTGAAACTAGTAGTGAGTGCATGCACGAGAATACTAATTTGAGGTTGACTTACAGGACATCTTTCTCTACCCTCTTTTTGTTCATGATATTTCCAATATTAATAAAGAAGGTATGCCTAAATTTGGGGATGACTCCATAGGGGAAAGTGAGATGGCCGAAATCCATTTCCATGGCTACTTCTCCTATTTGACCCTGGTAACCTATTGAAATATGGAGAATGTTATATATCCCACTTAATGCTTGGTCAAGACGACAAGCAAGGTATAGTTGTGAGTATTGGAATCCTTCCCTACGATGAAAAGTCTTTCTTGGGGATTTATAATCCACTTGATAGACCTAAGTTATGCATAGGAGGAATTTCCTACTATGATAAGTTTTCACTAAAGAAGGGGAGTAATAAAAAGAGCCAAGAAAGTTCATCTTTGAGTGTCTCCACTCTTGACCAAGGTATCACTACCTGTAGGTCAAGGAAAGAGTTACATCTTGAAAACACTTTAGATGACTTTCATTCATATGATACCTTTCTTTGTGACTTGGTTTTGATTGGAAACCCCTTTCTCAAAAGTGGTTTTATACTTGAGGACCCTAGGGCAAATGTGTCATTGTCTCTTTGGGGTATTTCTTATCTATTTGCATTCATGTTTGATACACTTGTACTTAAGTTATGTGAATAGAAACTTGTGGATGCCAAGTTGAGTTCTTGTTTGTGGAAGAGTCCAAGGATGTTAAAGACTTCTTGTCACCTTTATAGGATTGGACAATTTAAAGTATCTTGTGGGACTCTTGAGAGCATGCTTACTTTCATTAGTAAAGGGAAACAAAGTTCTTGGGGAAACTACTTGGATTGGATTGGCTTATCACATGGTAGTTTCTCTAATCTTCCTAATGACATGGCTCCCTTGATGGAATACCTTTCTTCAGGAAATTGTTGGAAAAATAAAAGTCCTACGTGCTTGCAATGTCTCTTTCTATCTTTGTGTGTTCCTACTTGTGAATATATCTTTGATGAAACTAGTGTCTTTAGTACCTTTCTTCATTACCTTTATGCATATGATGATTTTCATAATCTTGTTAAAACTACATTGTATGTTGGCATGAATTGCCTAAAAGGAAGAAATTATATGTGCTTAAATGCCTTGACGTCGTCCTTATGCATATCCCGAGCTAAATCTTTTGAGCCAAATGGCATCCTCATGGATAATAGCACCTTGGACGATGCTTTTATATTTGATTCCTTTTTATACTACCTTTTTGCTTTTGATGACTACCATGATAGTTATGGATTGGCCGTATATGGAGGTAGGATATTTTTTGGTTGGTCCACATGTTTGAGTGACATTTCTATATGTTTTGCATGGACTTTAACTTCAATTGAGGCACCACTCTTGATGTGTCCTTTTAAATAGGTGATGAAGCAATTGTGTCTTATGGTCCCTAAGGTAAAGGTAAGCTTACCTTTTGTCTTTAGTGATGCCATTATGACCTTTGTGGTTTCCTTACCTCTTGTTGCTTCCTTTAGCCAAATCCTTTGTGATATTTGCCCTAAACTTTTCATGTTAAAAACAAAGGATTTGTGGGTATACTTCAAATGTGTACCACCTTGGCATGATGATGTTATTTGTTGCACTAACCCTAACCCTCATGCCATGAGGATATTGTACTTGTTTGTCTTCTCTTTGATTTTACAAGGTATGGATTCGAGGTTGAATCCTTTTCAAGAAGGGGAAGATGATACGAGCTAATGGCCACTATAGCTTTTGATGACATCTTGAGAGGTCAACACATGAAGACTCAAGCCTTGGCCACCTCGAGGACACAAGAGCATGCATGGAGGACCCATCTTGAACACACCAAAAGGAAATTCCATGTGTGGAAGGTTTCTTAGGCTTGACTTTGATGCCTACCCGAGAGTAAAATGAAACCCACGGCTTTGGAGCATTGAAGAGCCTTCAAATACTCCAAAATCACCCCTCTACTTAAGGTTGTTTTGGTCATTTTGTGCCTCCTCCTTACACTCGATAGGAGCCCCTGTCATTAAGGGCATTAGGATCATTTTATCTTCATTTTGTAATAGCTTATAAATAGATTCTTTTTAGGTTATTTCCTTAGTTGATTTTAGATGATGGAAAGATAACATTGAAACTTTTTCTCTCTTGTGAGAGTAGTATCCCAACCATAACTAGGCAAGACAAGTGTGGTACTTACTTGTTTTAAAATTTTAGCTTAGAAACGTTGGTGCTTGAGGAGATTGACGTCCCTCGTGTGTCTACGTAAGAGTTTGGTGATGTCTATGTAAGCCTTAGTGGTCTTAGAATTTGAGACATTCTAGGGTTCTTAGAGTTTATGTATTCCTTTGTCAAACTATCTATCTTTACATTTTGTTGTTATTATCTTGTGTTATTGTTGTGTTGTTGAATTCGTAGCTTGTGTTCATCTTGTTATTGTTGTGTTGTTGGTTGTTTTGCATCTTGTGTTGGGTGTTTCGTATCAGCAACAACCCCTGCCCTCTCTATTTGCATGGATATTGTATCATGAACTTTCTTATTCCTTGGCTAGTGTTCTTTTACCATTTTAGGATAGTTTATGAGGAATCACTGTTGATTATTTGTCGCATCACTTTTACATATTTAATGTATTAAATTGAATTTATATCTTGATGTTAACTGGATTAAGAGGTTGAACGAAGATCTATTTAAAATTAGTTGATTGATTATCCCTTTAAAAATGAATGCTTTAACTTCCATATTAAACGAATGATAGATTCGTAAGGTTCTTCTATCTGGGTAAGTGTTAGGTAGGTGCTCGCACAATCCGGCTAGTTGGATCGTGATAATATTGAATACTCTTAGTTAAAATTCTAGCTCTATTATTATCTTCTCAGTGGACAAGATGAGGAAGTGAAAGATAGAGATGTTTCGGGCATTTAAAGAAGAGATGCACAATGTCTCGATAAGAAGGTGTGAGAGGTTAACTAAAGTAAAAATGGAGAGAAGAAGTGGTCCAAGAGGTGATTAGACATGACATCGACATATCTTTAACTTAATGAAAATATTATTCTAGATAGGAGGATATGGTGATCGAGAATTTGAGAAGAAGATTAGTAGGCAATTGGACGTTGTCTAATTTTTTGTATCAATATTATTATTTTTTACTCTCCTATTATTTTCTTCAATTTTTATAATTATATGCTATCTCCTTTGTTTTCTTCCACTCTTATATTATCTCTTTTTTTGAAAAAAAAAAAATAACTGTCATTGGTCAACTTTTTTATTTTTATTATTACATTATTGAATATTAATAGTATTTTGTTTGTAATTATTTTTTAAAAAATTACTTTATTTGAGTCGAGAGACATTTAAAAATAATCTTCAAAAATAAGATAATGTACACATTATCCTTTTTAGATTTTACTTGTAAAATTATACTGAAGTATATTATATTATTATTTAAACTTGAAGACTCTTTTAAGGAGTGGATATATGACATATAAATTTGATTGATTAAAGAAGAAGCGTCGCATGATAATATATTTTTCTTTTAATAATTTAAACTTAAAACTTCTTAGTTAGAATGAATGGATTTGTCCATCTTAACAGTCTAGCAAATCAGCTGATAGTGATTTTCTTTTTGAATAATAGAGTTATATTTTATAAATACTTAGAAAGCTACATATATAGTCAACATTACATAGTCACTATAAGGTTCACTTATTATTAAAGAAACTAGTGTAGGTACCCGCGCATGACCTTAAAATTTCTAGATTCAAGTTTCAGTTGATTTAAGTTTGAATCTCTAGATTAAACTAGTAGAAAGAGCAGTTGAGAATTCTAAGCTAGTCTGTGTTGAGATTGTTATATGATGATTGTTTGGGCAATAGAAAGCTAAGGATCATGTATCAGAAGGAAGTACTAGCAGTGAACTTTACACTATCAGGAGTAGTCCTTCAGAATGAGTTTAGTGTTTACAAGTATTTTTATATCTCGGGCTTCAGAGTAAAGTGGTTTCAGTTCGATTTAGAATTTATTAAGGGGTTCACAAACTTAAAATAACGGCTTTAAGCTAAGAGGGAGATGGTAGCACAAGGAACCAAGCCAGAATTTTAAATTTTAGTAGTAATGTCAGTATGTGTAGAAAAGCAGTAGGAGAGGTTGATGACCAACCCGTCCTTACCTCATTGAAAAGTTTTTCACTTCACCTATCATGATATCTACTCACGCAGTACATGCCAGCTCTATGATCATAGCTCCTATTCATGCACATTATCAAAAATCATGTACGCTTATAGTTCCTAGTATAAGGAGTTCCAGCTCACTCAGTTTTATGAATTATATTCCATGAATACAAAAACTTCAAACTCAGGTCATGCAGCTCATGACTCATATACTCTTGTCATGCCTTACAGTATGATCAGTTCCCATGACTTATTATTAAAGAAACTAGTGTAGGTACCCGCGCGATGCGCGGGTGACCTTAAAATTTGTATATAATAGTTTAAGATGTTGATTATAATATAAAATTTTAAAGTTCTATTAAATTAAATAAGTAATAATTATATTATAAAATATTATATGATTTAAAAAATTTATTAATTCAATATTTATTATTATTCAAACATTTTAAAAAGATTTAAGTAATTAAAATATATTGGACATAGTTAACGTACCCGCGTGATGTGTGGCTGATCTTAAATTTATCAATACTAATTTAAGATGTCGATTATAATATACGATTATAAAGCCATATTAAATTAAATAAGTACTAATTATATTATAAAATATTGTATGATATAAAATATTTATTACTTCAATATTTATTATTATTAAATTATTTTTACAAGAATTAAGTAATTAAAATAAAAATATATACGTTCATTTAACTATTATTTAATAGTGTTTATAAATATTTTTAAAGATTCATACACTCAAACATTTAATAGTTATTATTCCAAATAAAAATGAACACAAATTATATATTATTAAATAATTTTTCAAGTATACTACTTTTTTTCATTATTTTTAAAATTTGCTTATAATGTAGTATTTATCTTATATTATATGATTTTTTAAAATAATTTAAATATTAAAAAAACATTTAATAACAATAACTCTAAAATATTAATTTGATCCCTAATAAAATAATTTATAGTCACAAATAAATAAATTATGTTAGACTATAAATTATAAAAATACTCATAACTTTTATAAAAAGGTGGACTTAAAAAATAGAAAGTACAACTTACAAAAACTATTGAATTAATAGTTGAAAATATATATAAAAATGGATGTGGCCAAAAATATGATTGGATAAAAGAGTGGTCCAATAGAAGTAAAAGTCCAATTCAAGAAAAAGGAAAGTACAATGCTTACCTACATTTTGACTCTAGAAACTTTATCTTCTCTGCGTTTTGCATATAGTTTTCTCTGTTAAATTTTTACAATCCAAAGTTATTATTATAAGTGATTATACATTCTAAGTTTGCTTGTTGATGAGATATGAAGGATGTTGATCTTTTTTTTCTAGTAATTTAAGCATGTCAATTTTTAGGCAGTCATTGAGGTATGTATAATTATGGGTTTTCCGGCAGAATCTTGATAATTAGGATAAAAAATAAAGTTAAAATAGCATAGTTTACTCCTAGATTAAGGCAGTAGTTATATCTGTGTATTTCAGTCAATATAGTCTTAGCAAGATCGTTGATATTTTATCCGAGGAAACATGTATATTTTTCTATTTGATACATGAGGTAAATTGTTTGATCTGTTTTGCATGTCGATGTACTAAAAAAGTAATGAAAATGAAGTCCGCGATTTTTTTTTTTGTAATATCTATTTTGCAAAATTATTTTTGATTATTTTTCATGGTTGTATTTTTTATAAATAAATTATTGATTATATGCTTAATATTTATTGTTGGATTTCGTGAGCATATTAGAGCTTGTGTATCCTATTAATAGTTATTTATTATTTTTTATTGTTTAATCTGAAGCTTGTAGTTTTTGACGAGAGTTACAGCTTGTTTATGAGTTAATTTGAGCCGGAATTTGGGTTGTTAATTGTATTTTTTGAACTTGATTTGGTTGTGTGGTTAATTGGTTTCTCGGAAAGTCAAAATCTTGATTAACTGACTGTTTTTTGTATCATATGTTAAGTAACATGTTTTTGACTTCTCAGGGTACAATACTTGAAAGTTTAGAGATCAGGCATTTTGTTGTTGTCCATGGAGGCAGTTTTGGTGCGTGGTGTTGGTACAAAACTACAATACTACTGAAAGAAACAGGATATCAAGTTGATGCCATAGATTTAACTGGCTCTGGTGCTCATTATTTTGACTTCAACAACATTACCACATTCTCCGAATACGTAAAACCACTCACTAATTTCATTGAAAATCTATCTGATGGTGGTATAAAGGTTTGACTAAACGTACCTTGAGTAGTTCAAATAACAATATGCATTGGTGTTCTCAAACTTAAATGTTGAAAGACGTGTAAATTGGCACTTTCTTGATGTAGGTCATCTTGGTTGGCCACGATATTGGAGGCGATTGTGTCTCTTCAGAAATGGAGCTGCATCGATCAAAAGTCTCTAAGGCGATTTCATTGCTGTAGCAATGTTTAAAAATGGGCAGAGCATACTCGACATGTTCTCAATGCAGGTTTGTTATTAATTTTGCGGCCTAAAAATACTATACAAAATAATTGAACTTGACAACATATATAATTGCTTATGTTTCTGCAGATTGGCTCGAATGATCTTTGTCAACATTCTCAAAAGTTTTTATATGCAAATGGCAAGAATCATCCTCCCACTGCAATTGACTATGACAAATCATTGCTGAAAGATGTAATGTTCAATTAAATCACTGCTAAGGTATTGTTATAGTTATCTATATTGTAGAATAGAACTTTTTCTTGGAGCTTGTTTAGTTTGCTGATGAAGTTCATTTCTTGATTGTATGGTTGATATTCAAGTTTTCATTTTTTAAAAGTGCCCATTTCTGAATTTGCTATTTTTTGGTAAAAAAATTGGTTCTTTGAGTCGCGGGTCTTTCGAAAATAGCTTCTCATACCCGATAAGATAGAGGTAAGGTCTGCGTACAATCTACCATCCCAAGAAATTATTTGTGGGACTATAGTGGGTATGTTGTTGTTGTTGGTTATAAAGATTGGTTCTTTCTATGTGAAAGAATTAGTTTGTTTGGTAGAATTTTTTTGTTTGTTTATGCTTTAGTTTAGATTAAGTTAAGGCATTGTTTAATGAAACACTCATTAGCCTTAAAATCTTTTCATTTTTACTGTAGAGTGTATATCTTTGAGCAAATACAATGAACACTGAAGAAAGAGCTAGTAGAGTTAGTATGCTTGTGAAGAGATAATCATCAAGTTTTGATTTTTAGGCTATTATTTTGGCTATTGGGGTTTTTAGGCTATTAATTAGCTTGTAAAAATTGAAGACGAAATTGTTTTCAATATATTGCTTATTTTATTTTATTTTATACTTCATCTCACAAAAAATAAATATTAAAAAGAAAAAATTACATAACTGAACAAATATAAACTCTTAATTATTTTATTTAGTCTAAGTTTTAATTAATTACAATTCAAGCGATCCCTAATAGTAATAGAAGAGGGAGTGAAAGGAGTTACAATTCATTGTCCCTCTTTCCAATTAAGTGCATCCATACAAGTGTGAATTATAAACTAGAAATACAAATAGAATTGCATTAACGAATAGAAAAATATAAATGATGGTGCGAATAAAATAAGTGATTATTTATTTTCATTATCATTCATGATTTATGTTCGACGTAGCCATATTTTAAAAAAATACATAAAAAATATATAATAGAACAAAAAAAGAGAAAGGAAAAAATTCAAAAAAGAAAGAGAAATAGAAGTTAAAGATAGAAGAGAGAAAAAAAGTGAAAAAAATGAAACGATAACAGAAAAAAAAAAAAAGAGGAAAAACACACAAAAGAAAAAAACTGAGGAAAAAGTACCAAAAAAAACATAGTTTTTTTTTTTAAAGGAAAAACGTGAAAAAGATTAAAAAAGGACCTAAAAAAGAAAAAAAAAAGAAAATAATTGAAAAGAAAAAAAAGAAAGAGAAATAAAAGTTAAAGATAAAAGAGAGAAAAAACAAAAATAAAAAATTAAACGAAAAGAGAAAAGAGAAAAAAAATTGAAAAAGGTTGCATGGAACTACTCTCGTTGTATTTATATCTTATATCAAATAAAGTCGATTCGTACATTTACTAAATATGATAATTTTGAAGTTAGATTATGGGTTCCTCCAATTTGCTGAATGTTAAGCTATTTTCTAAAAGTTTTTCACTTTGAAAATAGACATAAGAGGGAATTAAGTTACTAGAAGTTAATAATTGTGTTGACTAAAAATTTAAAGTATTTTTATATATTTTCGCTAACATATATATTAATAATTTGTCAAAATTAAACTCAAAAGAAAATTTCAAAGCTATTATCTTTTGAAGTTTTTTCACATCACCATCACCATTACCATCATCTTACTAAAAATAAATTTAAGAAGTGAAATTGAGTTACTAGAAGTCATCACTTGTATTGGCGAGTCATAAAATTCACAAATTGAGACTCGATTTAACCTAGTATATACTGAATCGACATTTTTCAAATAGAAGTCGACCATTTATATTGACTATAGTGACAATTGACACATGATTCAATCCTAACACAGAGTGAATCAATATTTCCCATTTAGAAGTCAATCTTTTATTTTGACTATAATCGTGATAGATTGAGACTCGGTTTGATCCTAACAGAGATCAAATCAATATTTTCAAGTAGAAGTAAACCATTTATGTTGATTATAATCATGACAAAATTCAATTCAATTCAATCCTATCATAGATTCAAGCAACATTTCTCAATTAAAAGTCAACCATTTATGTTGACTATAGTCGATCAAGACAAATTAAGATAGAATCCAATCCTAACATTGATTGGTGTGCGCAAGCTGGCTCGGACACCATGGTTATAAAAAAATATCAAAAAGTTAAATATTTATGTTGATTATAGTCGTGATAAATTGAAATTCAATTTAATCGTAATATAGATTGAATCATATTTTTCAATTAGAAAAACATTTTCGTTGATTATAGTGGTGACAAATTGAGGCTTAATTTAATTTTACTAATAAAAATAAAGGGCAATAAGTAAGCACGTCTTCAACATTCCTGCTTCAGCGGTAGTTTTACTATACCATTCTCAATTAATTAGTATAAGTTATTTAAGTATTAAAAAAATAATAATATTTAATAAAAAAGGTAAAATCAAAATAAAATAATAAATTAACTCTTGATGTTTTGTGATACCTTCTTCAGCTGCTTCAATCGTAATTTTACTTATCACCCTAGTTAATTATTCTAAGTCATCTAAGTATTAAAAAAAATATTTAATAAAAAATATTAATTAGACATAAAATGATAAATTAATTTTTGATGTTTTAAATTAATTTGATTTCTTATATGAGACTCATTTAACTTTTTTCACAAATATTTTTATAGTAATTTTGTATCACTTCTAATTAGTTGTTATAAGTCATTTAAGACATGTCTACTTCGTTGTTTCAATTGTGATTTTATTATATTAACCCTAATTATTTTTTATGATCATCTAAGCATTAAAAATTAATAAAATTTCATAAAAAAATAAAATACACTCAAAATGATACGTCAATATAAATTATTGGAAAAATACTCAAAAAAATACCTGAACTTTGGAAAAATAAAATTCACAAATTGAGACTCGATGTAATCCTAGTATATTCTGAATCAACATTTTCCAAATAGAAGTCGACCATTTATGTTGACTATAATGACAAATTGACACATGATTCAATCCTAACATAAATTGAATCAATATTTCCCATTTAGAAGTCAATCCTTTATTTTGACTGTAGTTGTGATAGATTGAGACTCGATTTGATCCTAACAGAGATTGAATTAATATTTTTCAAGTAGAAGTAAATCATTTATTGTTGATTATAATAACGATAAATTGAAATTCAATTTAATCCTAACATAGATTCAATCAACATTTCCCAAATAAAAGACAACCATTTATGTTGACTATAGTCGATCAAGATAAATTAAGATACAATCCAACCTTAACATTGATTGGTGCACGCAAGCTGGTCCAGACACCATAGTTATAAAAAAAAAATCAAAAAGTAAAATATTTATGTTGATTATAATCACGATAAATTGAAACTCAATTTACTCGTAATATATATTGAATCAATATTTTTCAATTAGAAATCAAACATTTACGTTGATTATAGTGGTGACAAATTGAGACTTAGTTTAATTTTACTACTAATAATAAAGGGCGTGCCTTCAACATGCCTGCTTCAGCTGTTTCAATCGTAATTTAGTGTATCATTCTCAATTAATTAGTATAAGTCATTTAAGTATTAAAAAATAATTATATTTAATAAAAAGGTAAAATAGAAATACAATAATAAATTAACTTTTGATGTTTTGTGATACCTTCTTCAGCTGCTTCAATCGTAATTTTACTTATCACCATAATTAATTATTATAAGTCATCTAAATATTAAAAAAAATTTAACAAAAAAGATAAATTAGACATAAAATGATAAATTAATTTTTGAAGTTTTAATTTAATTTAAACATGAGACTCATTTAATGTCTTATATGAGACTTATTCTGAGTCATTTATGTATTAGAAAATAAAAAATAAAAAAAATGATATATCAACATAAAAATTTTGATTGACTATCAAAATTATATTAGTGTCATATAAATTGGAATGAGACAGAGGAAGATATAAAACAACACATATTATTTGAAAATAAAATAAAAAGTTCAGTAAATAACAATAATTAATAAAAATATTTAAAAAATTGATTAATTGCCAAAATTTTGTCTGTGCTGCATAAATTGGGACGAAGAAAATATTCATATTTTATTAAAAATTATGTAAATAATTATTATAAATCACATAATTAAAAATTTTAAAAATATAAAATATTTGGCTAATTCTCGAATTTTTTTATTGTCACTTAAATTGAAATAGAAGAAAAAGTATTATAAATTACAATAATTAAAAACTTAAATTATTTTAATGATTAATTATCTAAATTCTATTTACGTCACATAAATTGAAATAAAAAATATATATATTGATCCCATGCTAGCACGGGCTGTGAATATATAGTTTACAAAAGAACAGTTGGAAATAGGCAAAGTATACAATAAAATTATAAAATATGAAGATCGCCAAATTATATGACTAGTAAACCAAGATCCACGTGAAGGTTCATTCCTTATTAAAAATTATACTAGTCTTCGTACCGACGCGATGTTTGGTTGGTGCTAAAAAATAATTATAAATAGGATTCCAACTCAATTTTTATTAATTCAAAATTTAATAATCATATCACATAATAACTGATAAGGATTAAAATATAATTTTTTAAAATAAATAAATAAAAGATATGATTTGAATATCATATTGATCATTATATTATAATATAAACATATTATTTTATTTATTGAATTAATTTGTTAAGGATTTAAAAAATAAAATTAAATTCTATGTATTAATAATTAGCATAGTAGTAGGGGTGTGCAAAAATCGAATCGATCGATAAATTGAACTGATAAAAATGTTATTGGTTTATTGTTATTGGGTTAACGGGTTTTTAATGATTTTATAAAAAAAAATATTGGGTTATTGGTTCAGTTCGATTTTTTTCTTATTGAATTATTGGGTAAATCTATAACCCAATATATATATATATATATATATATATATATATATATATATATATATATATATATATATTAATTTCTGTTTAATTTCTATAAACTAACAAACCTATTATTTCAATTATACAAACTTTTAAATTCGCCCAACATTTAGTTCAAACTTGAAGATTCTTGTCAATTAAAACATATCATGTAGAATTTTTGGTCACAACTAAGATCCGTTTTTCTTATGGTAGTTACTACTATTTCTATTTTATGAGTATTTTCTTATCGGTTAAACCGAAAAATGAATCGATAAGCACTAAAAATTGAGAAACCCAAAACCGATAAAAAATATATGTTATTGGTTTAGCATATTTAAAAATGAAAATCGATAAATCAAACCGATAATATATAAAACCGAAACGAACCGGCCGATGCACACCCTACATAGCAGTGCTAGTGTAATTTTGTAGGTTAGTTTTGTTTCAAATTTCATTTAAAATTTATTAATTTCAATAAAATTTATAAAATAAATTATTCTCATGTAAATTTTATTAATTTCATTTACAAATTCTCATGTAAATAAAAACTTTAAATTACATATGTAGTTAAAATAAAGTTAAGGCCTTTTAAAATTTAGATTTATTTAAATAATAAATTTCTTTTATTAAATTTTATTTTTTCATAATGGCATTTAATAGTTCTTGAAAAGTTATTTTAAGTTTTAATTTTTAATTTTTAATAATGGCAGTTAATGCTTTTTAGAATGTTATTTTAATTTTACTTTTAAACTTTTTAATTCCGCTTTTGTAGTGCTGACACGTGACACTTTTTGCTTCTCTTATTTGATATAGATAGTTTTTTATCAAATATAAAATGCAACTAGCAATTATCATATGTATGACCACCAAAGATTACATTATTTATCATGTTTCTCTTTGAGGTACTTCCGAAGAAAACATTAATTAGTACGTTTTCTTTTGACTATTTTATGCGTATTCCAATCTTAAGATATAATATTTCTTCTTTAAAAAGTTACTACTGTTTTGAGTTTAAATTTACTGTGCTGTCAGTGTATAAAATATTCTACACTTTCACATGTTACTCAGTTTTTAAATAAAAATTGGAAAAGGAAAAATTGGGTAACCTACAATAACAGGTCAAGTTTACCTAATAGTGTAGATTAATCGACAGTGAACAAAACTTAAATTCAAAACATATACACTTACAAAATCATTAAAGGCGATAAGATTATATATATAAAAATATACTCTCAATTTCACTTTCTATTACATAAAAATAATGATAAAAGAAACATTTATTTTTCAAGATTTATAAAAGTTAAAATGACTAAACTATTAAATTACTTTAAGCTACAATTAAATGAATAATTTTTTGCATAATATGGTTGGTATTTTTTTCCAATTATCTTATGAAAAATATATCAATTTGATTTGTAATTACTTCAGTGAAAAAGTAAAAATGATCGTAATTGAGTATATAAAGATTAATACGTTTTGCTTCTTAATAAATTATCTTAAATAAACAAATCACTTACCAAATTATTTATGGTGATAAGATTGTATAAATAAAAAATTATTTCCTCTCATTGATTCAGTTTCCATTACATAAAAATAATGATGAAATAAAGAAACAAATTTATTTTTCAAGATTTAAAAAAGTTATAAATAGTAAAATTTTAAATTGATTTTCACTATGATTAAATGAATAACGTATTGCTTAATGTAAGACCCCGCAAAATCTTACATTGATAATCAGCTCTTTTAGCTCCTAAAAGCTCTTTGAAAGGCCCAACGCTTAGAATATTTTAGCTAGGTGTTCAATGCTTAGTCTCATTTTAAGCCTTCAAACTTCGGAGATTTATTTGACGACCTTCCCGACCTTCGTTTTTTAATTTTCAAGTTGCGTTGTGATGGGGAAAGTCGATAGTACATTCTGGGTGAGTTTAGGAATTTTCAGAATCTGTTTAGAGCACGTTTGGATGTCGAACCAGTAGCTAAAGGCTATAAAGGGGCGCCGCCCAGCTTATAGACTTGGCCCCCTCCCTCAATAGCAGGGCGCCCCCCAGCTGCAAAAGGCTCTGGGAAAGGTGCCGCCTTGCTATAGCCTTTGTGCCCAGTTTTTCAGCATTCCACCTCCGTTCTTTGAGGGAAAATTTGGTCATTTTCCCACCCCTATATATATCAAAAATACAGGATTAAAGCTCAAAAACACCAAATTATACACTCTTTTCTTAATTTCTCTCAAGAACAAGAGCAAGGGTTTCAACTTGAAGACCCAAGTCCAAACATAGTGTTCATTCATGGATTCCTTTCATCCATGAAGCCCATGAATCCTCTTTTAAATTCTATATCATGATATTTATGTGGTGAATTAATTATATTCATGTTTATGTGGTTGTATGACTACCAAGGTTGAATCTTTATCATGCTTTCATGAAACCATGATAGCATAGGGTTGAAATTCATGCAATAGGGTTAAATGATGGAATCCTATTGTATTTAATTGATGATCATACCTATGCCCTAAATAGTGCATGGAAGGTGTTTGATGAAATTCCTAATGTAGTAGAAATCATGAATAATGACTAAATTGTGGTTTATATGACAAATGCATGCCATTTACTCATGTTTAAGATGACTCCCCTAAAATTGGTTACGCATTATGCTTGCTTGATAAAGTGTTCATGATATTAGAAGTATGTAATTAAGCCATGATTATTTGCTCCCTTGTCCAGGTATAAGATTGTGACAATTAAGTGCCTCATGAAATAATCCTATCTTAAGATATTATGTATGTCATGTATTCAAGAAAGTTATGCTTTGTCAATTTCCTTCTATCGAGTCCTGGGGGTACTTGTACCCGAAAATTTAGTTGTATGCCTAGAGCCATGTCATCTTTTCACGATACTCTCAGTCAAGCCATGATTCTTAGACTTCAGACATTCTTATACAACAACAACAAACCCAGTGTATTCCCACAAAGTGGGGTCTGAACTTCAGACAGTCTTATGACTCAGGAAATATTAATAATCTCATAAACTCAGTCAGTAGTCAGTTGTCAAATGTCAGCAGTATTTCATGAGTCAACGGGATTCTGTAACTCAGTTCATGTTCAGATTAGTGATTATGTTCAGTGTCTATTCAGATGGGAGTAGGATTCAGCACCGAGTGAACCCAAGGATGGGAACTCACCTGCTAGTTGAGGGTGTGATTCTTAGAAGCAATCCTTGCATTCCAGAACTACGTAGCCAGCGTAGGTTGAGACATCATACCTGCTAGTTGAGGGTAGATGAGGTGGCTTAATCATTTAGTTGGGGGTTCCCACCGTTCTCACTAGAGTAACCTGCTTGTTGAGGGTCACTCACATGTTGTCCTTACCAGTGGCGCGGTATTGAGACCCTTCCAATCAGGGCATAGATTGGACCCCAACTCAGCTATTATAGCGCAATTTAGGGCATGTCGGTTAGATAACTACTTCCCACAGTTTCAGTATCACTATCAGTCAAAGAACTCAACTAGTTCTTCAGATTTTAGGACTGTTAGATACAGTCAACTCAGCTTAGTACGAAACTCAGATAGTTCCATCAGAATCAGGACTGTCAGATACAGTTACTATGTTATCAGTATTCAGATTCAGTAATCATGTTATCACGGTATCAGTGTTAGTTATTATGTCTCATGCATTTATTCTCACACTCATGATAGTCAGTCTGTTATTATTATTCTTCATGCATATGAACCCCATGAATTCATCCAACCTCACATGCATACCTGTACAGTCAATCATACTGATGTATTTGCGCTATGGTATTTTATACCATAGGTTCAGAGACACGAGCTCCCGAGCATCAGTAGATTCTAGATATCAACAGTCAGTCAGCAATGAGTCCTCATCCCCCGAGGGTAATATGATTTGTTATTTTATTATTATAGTACTTAGTTATTTCAATCGTCAGAGTTAGTTGGGGACAGTCCCATCAACTCCTTATCCAGACATTTATATTTTAGAGACTTTTCAAACTATTATGTTCAGACAGTTATTCAGTTGTTTTGGGCAGTTCATACCCCCACCAGATGTTATATTTTTATCAGATTTGAACCTTATGGCCTTTCATCATTTAATTCCGCATTATATACAGTATGTTATGCAGTACACAGGTACAGATATCAGTCATGGGTTAGCTTGTGGTCCTTTGGGGTCATGAGCACCGTGTAGCATTTCGAATACCAGATTCGAGGCGTTACAAACTTGGTATCAGAGCCTAAGGTTCAATAGAGTCCTAGGAAGTCTGAACGCCGCATCTAGTAGAGTTTTATGCATGGGTATATTGTATGCCACATTTATGCGCATGAGGCTATAAGATGTTTTAGGAACAGTTTCCCTTCTTTCGGTATTCATGTCATGCTAGTGAGCATAATATCAAGTCAATCTCTTAGTATAATCTGTTTCTTCTCTTTGTTACAGAACATGGCTCCCAAAAGAAGAAATGGGAATCAGTCAGCCCCTCAGTCCGAAGAACCTTTGGGCGAACATGTTTCTCATGTAGAGTTCAGAACTGTATTCACTACTCTTGCTTAATCGGTTACTGCTCAAAATGAATGACCAGTTGTCATTTCGTCCAACCCAGTGGCCAATTCAGCTGCAGCCAGGATTTGGGAGTTCATCCGAATGAATCCTCTATCCTTTCTTGGGGCTAAGTCAGATGAGGGTCTTCAGGAATTCATCGATCAGGTTCAGAAGGTTACTGACATCATGTGGATTACTCCTGTTGAGAGTCCTGAGCTAGCTGCATATTAGTTGCAGGATGTTGCTTACACTTGGTACAAACAGTAGAAGTTACAAAGGCCAGATAATGCAGGGCCTATAGAGTGGGAGGAGTTTGTCGTCGCATTCATAGAGAGGTTCTTTCCCTTAGAGATAAGAGAGGCTAAGGTGTTAGAATTTATCAACCTCAGGCAGGGCAATATGATGGTGGAAGAGTATTTTCTTAAGTTTACTCAATTAGCCAGATATGCTCCTCATGTGGTTACAGATAGCAGGGCCAAGATGAGTAAGTTTTCTTCTGGGTAAATGATAGTGTGGTTAATGAGTGTAGATCTGCGATGTTGAATAGTGACATGATTTTAGCTAGGCTAATGATTCATGCTTAGTAAATAGAGGAACAAAATATTAAGATGAGGAAGAAGCAGAATAAGAAAGCAAGGATAGGTAGTTTCAACTTTGCTCAGTCAAAATCAGAAGGAGGAAACCGTTCTCAGTTTCATCCTAAGTCATCAGTTCCAGCTCCTTTGTCAATCAGTGCTTCAATGCCGAAATTCAGAGATGACAACAGCGATAGAGCACCAGGCTCTAAGTCTCAGGGATGTGTTAGCAGTGCCCGCACCTATCCCCTTTGTCAGACTTGTGGCAAGAACCACCAGGGTACTTGCAGAGCTAGCAGTGATACCTGTTTTGGTTGTGGAAAGCTAGATCATAGAGTTAGAGATTGTCTGCCGTTAGGTCCGCAGGGTTAATAGAACCGTTCCTGAGCTCAGTTCGATCGACCGAATCAGTAGGGTACCACCTCTAGTGCTACTAGTGGGCAACGCCCAAACAGACTCTATGCTCTCTAGTCCCAGCAAGATCGGGAAAATTTCCCTGATATAGTTACGGGTACATTACAGATCTTTCATGTGCATGCTTACTATTTGCTAGATCCAAGTGCTTTCTTGTCTTTTGTTACTCCCTATATAGCAGGCGATTTCGGAACCAGTCCCGAAATTCTAGCAGAGCCCTTTTCAGTATCTACCCCAGTGGGTAAAACCATCATAGCCCGGCATGTATATAAGAACTGTCCGATTATGATATTTTAGAAAGTCACTTCAGCAGACTTAGTCTAATTAGAGATGACTGATTTTGATGTCATTCTGGGCATGGATTGACTTCATTCCTGCTATGCCACAGTCGACTGTAGAAATAGAATAGTCTAGTTCTAGTTTTCGAATGAACCCATCTTAGAGTGGAAGGGTAGTGCATCCGCTTTCAAAGGTCAGCTTGTTTCCTACCTTCGGGTATGAAAAATAATATCTAAGGGATGTGTCTATCATCTTGTTCGAGTTAAGGACTCTAGCTCCGAAACTTCCATTCTTGATTCAGTCCCAGTTATGAATGAATATTCAGATATTTTTCCCAAAGATTTGCCAAGAATTCCTCCCGAAAGGGAAATAAACTTTGGCAGTGATCTTCTTCTAGATACTCAGCCTATATCCATTCCGCTATACAGAATGGCACCAATAAAACTCAAAGAATTAAAAGAGCAGTTGAAGGATCTCTTAGATAAGGGATTCATTAGGCCTAGTATTTCCTCGTAGGGTACACCAGTCTTATTTGTGCACAAGAAAGATAGTTTTCTCAGAATGTGTATTGATTACCGTCAGCTCAATAAAGTTATGGTCAAGAACAAGTATCCACTTCCCAGAATCGATGACTTGTTTGACCAACTTCAGGGTGCTAGCTATTTCTCCAAGATAGACCTCATATCCGGCTATCATCAGCTTAGAGTCAGAGAATGTGACATTCCAAAAATAGCTTTCCGTACTCGGTATGGTCACTTTAAATTTTTAGTCATGTCCTTTGGTCTTACTAATGCTCCAGCCGCTTTTATAGACTTGATGAACCGTGTGTTCCAGCAGTACTTGGACATATTCGTCATAGTCTTCATAGATGATATTTTGGTCTATTCCCGCAGTGAGTGTGATCATGCAGACCATCTCAGAACAGTACTTTAGACTCTCAAAGATCATCAGCTATTCGCCAAATTCAGTAAGTACGAATTTTGGCTAAGGTCAGCAACATTCCTTGGTCATATTATTTCCGGTGATGGTATTAAAATATATTCTCAAAAGACTGAAGCAATAAGAAACTGGCCTCGCCCTATCTCTCCATCAGACATCAGGAGTTTCTTAGGTTTGGATGGCTATTATAGACGGTTTGTTAAGGGATTTTCTTCTATTGCCTCCCCTATGTCCAGATTGACTTAGAAGAAAGTCAAGTTTCTGTGGTCAGATCGTTGCGAGAAAAGTTTTCAGGAGTTGAAGACTCGACTCACCTCAGCTCCAGTCTTAGCTCTTCCATATGGTTTAGATGGGTTCGTAGTGTATTGTGATGTATCCAGAGTAGGGTTGGGTTGTGTTTTTATGCAGCATGGTAAGGTCATAGCCTACGCCTCCAGACAACTTAAACCCCATGAGAAGAATTATCCTACTTATGATCTTGATTTAGCAGCCGTAGTATTTGCCTTGAAGATTTGGAGACATTATCTATACGGAGTTCATGTAGATGTATTCACAGATCACAAGAGTTTCCAGTATGTCTTTTTCTCAGAAAGATCTCAATCTTCGCCAGAGAAGATGGTTAGAGCTCTTGAAAGATTATGACTTGAGTGTCCTTTATCATCTGGGCAAGGCCAACGTAGTGACCGGCGCTCTTAGTAGACTATCTGTGGGTAGTGTTGCCCATATGAAGGACAGTAAGAAGAAGTTAGCTTAGGAAGTCAATCAGCTTGCCATAATAGGCGTTCACTTAGTCAATACAGAAGAGGGTGACATATGGGTTTAGAGTAGTTCAGAATCATCTCTAGTTTCTGAGGTGAACGAAATGCAAGATAGATATTCCATCCTTGTCAAGTTGAAAGAGTCAATCAAGGATCAGAAAGTAAAGGTTTTCTCCCAAGGAGGTGATGGTGTTTTACGTTGTCAGGGTCATCTCTGTGTTCCAGGTGTAGATGACTTAAGGCAGCGAATTCTCACAGAAGAACATGGTGCACGCTACTCTATTCATCCAGGGGCCATAAAGATGTACCGCGACTTGCGGAAGATCTATTGGTGAAGTGGGATGAAGAGAGATATTACAGAGTTTGTGGATAAGTGTTATACATGTCAGCAGGTTAAGATAGAGCATCAGAAGCCTAGTGGGTCCATGCAGGAGTTCAGTATTCCTACTTGGAAGTAGGAAGAAGTGAACATGGACTTCGTGATGAGTTTGCCTCGAACTCTTCATAAACATGATTCAGTTTGGGTCATTGTAGATAGAATGACAAAATCAGCTCATTTTCTTCCAGTTCATACCTCTTATTTAGCCGAGGATTATGCCAAACTCTACATCAGAGAGTTGGTCAGATTGTACGGTGTTTCGCTATATATTATTTCAGACAAAGGTACCCCATTCACCTCTCACTTCTGGAAAGCGTTCCAAAAGGGTCTTGGTACCCAAGTTCATCTTAGTACAACCTTCCATCCGCAGATAGATGGTCAAGCAGAAAGGACCATTCAGACTTTAGAAGATATAATGAGGGCATGTGCAATTGATTTCAATGGTAGTTGGGATGACCACTTGCCTTTGATTGAGTTTAAATACAAGAATAACTATCATTCCAGTATCAAGATGGCTCCATTTGAAAATCTCTATGGTAGGAGATGTAGGTCTCCATTCGGTTGGTTCGAAGTTAGTAAGGCCTCAGTCATAAGGCCTAACTTGGTATTCGATGCTTTAAAAAAGCAAAATTGATTAGAGAAAGACTTCGGGCTGCTCAGAGCCGACAGAAGTCTTATGCAGATATTCGTAGAAAGGATCTCGAGTTCGAGGTTGGTGATTTTGTCTACCTAAAGATCTCTCCCATGAAGGAAGTGAAGTGGTTCGGCAAGAAGGGAAAGCTCAGTCCCCGATATGTCGGTCCCTTCAAGATTCTTAGTCGTTTTGGAAAGGTAGCTTATGAGCTCGAGTTGCCTTCAGATCTGGACTAGGTTCATCCAGTCTTCCATGTCTCTTTGCTCAAGAAGTGCATAGGTGACCCATCAGTTGTAGTTTTTATTTAGAGCATTGATGTTCAAACAGCCTCTCTTATGAGGAGATTCTGGTCGAAATCCTAGACTATTAGACTCGTAGACTGAGAAACAAAGAAGTCTCTCTAGTCAAAGTTCTTTGGCAAAATCAGTCCGTCGAGCGAGCTACTTGGGAAGCAGAAGCAGATGTGCCAACCAAGTATCCTCACCTCTTTTCCGCCAACTCAGATCAAGCTTAAGGTAACAGTTCTCCTTAAGCTTACTTAGTTTCATGTTCAATGTTCATCCCAAACTTGGTATTAAGTGCCATTGCATATTCAGTCATGCATTCATGTATCAATTTAGTTATGTAATCATGCATCAGATATGCATTCTCATCGCAAGAAACTTAGTTCATCTGAACACTCAGTTATGCATTCATGAATCAGTTATACATGTATCAGATATGCATGTTCAGTATGATATGTTCAGCCTATCAGTCATGTCAGTCGTGAAATTATATTTCAGTTGTTCATGCTCAGTATTCACTTCAGTTGTCTTTTCTTCCCTCTCAGTCAGTCTCATTCGAGGAAGAATATTCCCAAGAGAGAGATATTGTAAGACCCCACAAAATCTTACGTTGATAATCAGCTCTTTTAGCTCCTAAAAGCTCTTTGAAAGGTCCAACACTTAGAATATTTTAGCTAGGTGTTCAACACTTAGTATCATTTTTAGCCTTCAAACTTCGAGGATTTATTTGACGACCTTCCCGACCTCCGTTTTCCAATTTTCAAGTTGCGTTATGATGGGGCAAGTCAATAGTACATTCCGGGTGAGTTTTGGAATTTTTGGAATCCGTTTAGGGCACATTTAGATTTCAAACCAGTAGCTAAAGGCTATAAAGGGGCGCCGCCCAGCTTATAGCCTTGGCCCCCTCCCTCAATAGCAAGGCGCCACCCAGCTGCAAAAGGCTCTGGGAAAGGCGTCGCCTTGCTATAGCCTTTATGCCCAGTTTTCAGCATTCTACCTCCATGCTTTGAGGGGTAATTTGGTCATTATCCCACCCCTATATATATCAAAAACACGAGATTAAGGCTGAAAAATACCAAATTATAGACTCTTTTCTCAATTTCTCTCAAGAACAAGAGCAAGGGTTTCAACTTGAAGACCTAAGTCCAAGAGATTTCACCGTAGATCTTTAAGGAACTTTCAACTAAGGTATGCATAGTGTTCATTGATGGATTCCTTTCGTCCATGAAGCCCATGAATCCTCTTTTAAATTCTATATCATCATATTTATGTGGTGAATTGATTATATTCATGTTGTTATGGTTGTATGACTACCAAGGTTGAATCGTTATCGTGCTTTCATAAAACCATGATAGTATAGGGTTGAAATTCATGCAATAGGGTTAAATGGTGGAATCCTATTGTATTTAATTGATGATCATACCTGTGCCCTAAATAGTGCATATAAGGTGTTTGATGAAATGCCTAGTGTAGTAGAAATCATGAATAATGACTAAATTGTGGTTTATATGACAAATGCATGCCATTTACTCATGTTTAAGATAACTCCCCTAAAATTGGTTATGCATTATGCTTGCTTGATAAAGTGTTCATGATATTAGAAGTATGTAATTAAGCCATGATTATTTGCTCCCTTGTCCAGGTATAAGATTGTGACAATTAAGTGCCTCATGAAATAATCCTATCTTAAGATATTATGTATGTCATGTATTCAAGAAAGTTATGCTTTGTCAATTTCCTTCTATCGAGTCCTGGGGGTACTTGTACCCAAAAATTTAGCTGTGTACCTAGAGCCATGTCATGTTTTCACGATACTCTCAGTCAAG
Source organism: Capsicum annuum (assembly GCF_002878395.1). Lineage (NCBI taxonomy): Eukaryota > Viridiplantae > Streptophyta > Magnoliopsida > Solanales > Solanaceae > Capsicum > Capsicum annuum. The sequence continues at coordinate 223,264,576 of NC_061121.1, read as the reverse complement.
CCACGATTCTTAGACTTCAGACAGTCTTATGACTCAGGAAATTTCAATAATCTTATGAACTCAGTCAGTTGTCAAATGTCAGTAGTATTTTGTTAGTCAACGGAATTCGGTAACTCAGTCCATGTTCAGATCAGTAATTATATTCAGTGTCTATTCAGATGAGAGTAGGATTCAGCACCGAATGAACCCAAAGATGGGAACTCACCTGCTAGTTGAGGGTGTGATTTTTAGAAACAATCCTTGCGTTCCATAACTACATAGCCAGTGTAGGTTGAGACATCATACCTGCTAGTTGAGGGTAGATGAGGTGGCTTAACCTATTAGTTGAGGGTTTTCACCATTCTCATTAGAGTAACCTGCTAGTTGAGGGTCACTCACATGTTGTCCTTGACAGTGGTGCGGTATTGAAACCCTTCCAATCAGGGCACAGATTGGACCTCAACTCAACTATTATAGCGCAATTTGGAGCATGTCGGTTAGATAACTACTTCTCACAGTTTCAGTATCACTATCAGTCAAAGAACTTAGCTAGTTCTTTAGATTTTAGGACTGTCAGATACAGTCAACTCAGCTTAGTACAGAACTCAGATAGTTTCATCAGAATCAGGACTGTCAGATACAGTCACTCATGTTATCAGTATTCAGATTCAGTAATCATGTTATCACGGTATCAGTGTTAGTTATTATGTCTCATGCATGTATTCTCACGCTCATGATAGTCAGTCTGTTATTCTTATTGTTCATGCATATGAACCCCATGCATTCAACCTACCTCGCATGCATACCAGTACATTTAATCGTACTGACGCATTCGCGCTATGGTGTTTTATACCATAGGTTCAGAGACACGAGTACCCGAGCATCAGTAGATTCCAGATATCAGCAGTCAGTCAGCAGTGAGTCCTCATCTTTCGAGGATGATATGATTTGTTATTTCATTATTATAGTACTTAGTTATTTCAGTAGTCGGAGTTAGTTAGGGATATGTCCCATCAACTCTTTATCCATACAGTTATGTTTTAGAGGCTTTTCAGACTATTATGTTCAGACAGTTATTCAGTTGTTTTGGGTAGTTCATATCCCTACCAGATGTTATGTTTTTATCAGATTTGAACCGTATGCCATTTCAGCCTTTAATTCCGCATTATATACAGTATGTTATGCAATGCACAGGTACAGATATCAGTCATGAGTTAGCTTGTGGTCCTTCGGGGTCATGAGCACCGTGTAGCATTCCGGGTACCAGATTCGGGGCGTTACACTTGATCTTTTTTTTTTTTTTTTGTAAATTATGCTATGAAAAATATCCCAATTTGATTTACGAAAAAAGTGAAAAATAATCCTATTTGAGTATCTAAAGATTAATATGAAAATACATGAAATTCTTTTTTATGATGTTTTGCTTCTGAATAAATTTTAATAAATAAATAAATAAATCAGTCACTAAATTATTTATGGTGATAAGATATTATATATAAAATAATATAATAGAAAGGCTGGAGAACGAGAGATTAATGTTGGAGAATAAGCATATGAAATTGCAGCTGAAGCATAAGGAGCACGAAATAGTCTCATTTATTCACTTTACATTGCATAAAAATGATGATAAAATAAATGACCATATTTGTTTGTCAAGATTTTTAATAGTTATAAAGAGTGAAATGTTAACTTTAAGTAGGGGAAGAGGAAAGGACTAAGGGGACGTTTGGTAGAGCGTATTGACAAAAATAATGCATGCATTAATTAATGTGTATTATGAATACCTTGTTTGATATAATTTTTAGTCAATGTATAACCAATGCAAGCATTAGTTATACACTCTATTGTGTATTAAGGTGTGTATTACAAATACCACCAATTTTCTTTGTATTAGTAATGCAAAGTCTTTAATACATGCATTAACTTATTAAATGACCTTAATACATCTCAATTTCCCTCTCAAAATATTTCACCATTTCTTTTTCCGCCATTTTAATTTGCAATAGTGAATCTTTTCAAAACATTTCACAATTTTTTCCCACCATTTTAATCTACAACAATGAATAATTGATTTAAATAATTGTAACATATTTTTGCTTTGCTTCGAGGGTCTTTAAAAAAATTTAAAAAAATTGAGACTATTTCTTAATTTTACGTCTTATATTTTATTTTTGTTTCGACTATGTTAATCCGTTGGCATAATATTTCATGCACAAAGACGAAGGTCTTGCAATTAATTCGAAATCTCTATATACTAGTTCAACAATACTAATTATATTTGAGATGACAAAAAATTTTGTTGCAAAAAAGTGTACAAAATCAAAGAAGAGTATTTTTGTAAACAAATATTTCTTTTATAGAAATTATGTAAGATGTATTATTTTTTATACATCAAACCAAACAATATATAAGAAATAATACATGCATAACTAATATAAGTATAAGTAATACAAGCATTACTAATACACTATATTCTGCATTGATCTTATACACTCTACCAAACAACCCCTAAGGGGAGAAGAAAGAGGGAAACAAGGAACTAATGTTGTCAGTCAACTTTTAGAAGTTTGGGGTAGTAGTTTTTTCAAAAACTAGGTAATTTTCAATTAGGAGGGGTTATTTTCTTCGAGTCATTCGAGACATTTTGCCTCGAGTCAAATATAATTTCCCTTATTTTTATAAATAAATACGTATAAAATATCATAAAGACTCACGAGGAAAGTCCTTGAAGGACTAGGCTGCAACATGTGATTTGTGAAATCCAAATAGGATTTTACACACAAAAAGTACATTTGGAATTGCTGAGTGAGTAACGTGCAAATCCAATAGAGTTGGGGTTCGTGCCTTGTGTAGTAAATTTTTCATTTAAGATCGTTTGACTATGTGTGATGAAAATATGAGATGAAGTTGAAGTTTGTGTCTTTAAAATAATTTTTTACTCCAAATAATTAATTATCTTGATTAAATAAGAAAAAAGTTTTAAATTCCATAGAAAAGTTGGATTATGATAAAAATTCTTATAAGAAAAATACTTTATTGAGAGTGTGTAAGTATTACACTAAATTAAGAGAGAAAAATCATTGAGACGAAAGTTATTTTCTTTATTTTGTTATTCTAAGTTGAGGTTTTTGAGATTTTTTTTAGCATAATACTTTTAACTCTATTTGCTTGCAAATTCGTTGATTAAGGAGTTGATAGCGAATATCTATATTATAATCTATCTATATCTATAATCTATATCTATAATCTATAATATATTAAAAGTACGAAGGATCTTAGAAATATTATTTGAACTTTTTGCCCTTCACTAAAAGTTTTTGCTTTAAAAAAAATCGTCTTTTCTCTATTTTTTTTAATATTTAAAAGTTGAAAATAAATTAAATATACTTATTATAAACCTGTCATCAGAATTAATGACTTCTAATAAGGAAAGGTTATTAAGTATGACATGTAATATAAAAATAATTATAATTTTACCAGTTAAGAAAGATTGTCAATACTAATAAATGAAAAAAAAATGATTTTTTTTAAGTATAATAAATATATAATGTGGAAATAATTATGATTTTATCAATTCAGGAAGATTCGCGATGCTAATAAACATTTGTCTATTTCACATTTGAAACTTGAATTGACCATATTTCATAAATCTTAATTATTATATTTATTGTAATGAAAAGAAAATCTTCATACTTGAATTTACATTCCTTAGTTTGGTTAGATTTGATATAGCATTTATGTGTTGAACACATAATTACATTTAACTAAAAAGTTACAAAAAGAAAACAAAAAAGAAAATTATCGTGTGAAATTTTTAATTTGAAGTTTCCCCACTATTTGGTAAGAAAATAGATAAGGTTTAACGAAGTCATAAGATTTTATGATAAAAAGAAATCATAATATTTAACAATTCTAAATCAATTAGAATTTTTTCTTATCTATAATCTATAAATTATATTTATAATAATAATAAAAAAAAAAACCCTGAAAATCAATAATCAAATGCATACTACCATAAATAATTTGATACGTTATTTTTTTATTTTTAGTAACAGAATAATTTAAAATTTTCATATTTAGGTAATCTTTTTTTGAAGAATTTTTTTTGGGGTTCTATAAATTGAGTTTTCCCTTACAACAATGTAATAACATCAGATATATTATTATAACTACTTTTTCGATGAGTTCTGATGGTGTCGTATATATCATATTATTCTATTATCTCAATTATCGTATTACTTTATTTTAATTTCTATCCCGTTTAAGTTTATATTGTTGATAATAAATGTTCGATCGAACTTTAAGAACTTTTTTATGTTAATTAGGTTTAATAATATCGTTCTAATATATCTATTATGGTAGTTTTTGTTTTGTTACTATTTGTAGTTTTTCCTGCTTAATACAGGTGGTAGATGAACGCTTAGTCAGGCTTTAATGAATTTTTTGTAAAGCTTAGAATTTAATAATATTATTTTGTTGTAGACTCCGATCTATTATAATCTACTATTTATGTTATTATCTGTTTTGTGATAGTTCATGCATGTCTGGATGCATAAAGCTGTCTATCTTCGATCTTTAAAGTTAATTGCTATTTTTTCAATAAATTACTTTTCTATATATATTATATCGATTGATAGCTTGACATGAAGCACACGTGGAACGCATGTACACTTGACTAGTATGACTAAATGTGGATATGCATACAATTTTCATAGTATCAAAGAGAAATTCAATTACGACTATTGTCACAACGTTTGTCCTGAAGCCTATAGATATAAATAAATTTTAAGCACAATTTTAATTGTCCAAGATTTTTTTGGCCTTCCATTGCATGTTAGAAGTACCCTGCAATCCTACACAAATATCACAGTACTTTAAAAAGACCATAATGCTACCACAAATAAATACCTCAATTAATTTCTTGTAATCATCATTTAATTTCAGAAAATTAATTTTCTGCTTCACACGTTTTTTGTTTTTATATTTTGAGACAATTTTTATATAAGAAAGAAGCTAAAAGGATTATTTAAAAATAAAATATTGTGAGCTCGTGAAATATATTAAATTTGAAATGCTAGATTTACTGGAAGAAGAGGACACATTCTTGCTTAACGAAATATGATCCTAGATAGAAGGATATGGTGACCGAAGATTCTAGTAGAAGATTAGTAGGCAATTGATCGTCTAGTTTTCTATAACAATGTTATTATTTTTTACTCTCCTGTTATTTTATACGTCAATTTTGTATAATTATATGCTATCTCCTAACTTTTTTATCACTCTGATATTTTTTTTTTAATTGTCATCTGACAATTTTTTCTATTATCGCATTATTGGATATTATTACTATTTTGTTTTTCATTATCTCTTTTAAATTGTTTTATTTGAGTCGAAATTTTTTTATAAATAATCTTAAAAAATAGGGTAATGTACACATTATCCTCTTTAAATCTTACTTGGAAAATTACACTGAAGTACGTTAAATTGTTGTTTGAATTTGAAAACTCTTGTAAGGAGTGGATGTATAACATATAAATTTGATTGATTAAAGAAGAAGCATCCCATCATAATATATATTTCTTCTCATAATTTAAGCTTCAAACTTCTTAGTAAGAATGTATGAATTTATTCATCTTAACAGTCTAGCAAATAAATTGATAATGGAGTTATATTTTATATTTATAGGAAAAATTACACATTATAGATAAAATAATTTAATAATTACATGGTATGATTAATGTTTTAAAAAATTATAATTTATAGCTAATAATTTTTAATAATTACATGGTATGGTTAATGTATATATCAAAGGCAAGTAAAACTTTATCTCTCATAATTAAAATTTTATTTTATCTCTTAACTGATTGGAGTGTTTAGCGGCAATAGGTCATTCTTTAATTGAAACGTTTTAGCACTAGAGTTAGTAAAAATTCAATAGATACACAAAAAGATGAAATATCAAAATTAGAATCACAAATAGATAGTTTAGAATATGTATATCAACATGACCTATTCACAATAAAATGAATAAAGAAGAATTTATAATAGCTGAAAAAATATATGAAAACTACGAAGGATCAAAAATAAAAATAGTATTTTCTAATCTAGGACGAAGATATAAGAAAATAGGTGAACATTTATATCTAATGTTAGAAAAAGAAGAATTAAAATTAGAAGATAAATTAACAGCAATGGTAAGAATAGAAAAAGAAAATGAAGAGATAGATAGGAAAAAGGAAATAGAAAAAATAAAACAACAAACTACGGAAGAAATACGAAAAATAGAAGAAACCAAAAATAGTAGAATTGCTGAATTAGAAAAAGAATTACAAATGTTAAAAGAACTGTATGAACAAAGACAAAAAGAAAAAGAAGAAAAAGATAGAGAACAGAAATTACTAAATGAGATAAATCAATTTAAGGAAAAATTAGAAATAAAAAACGAAGAATTAGAAATAAATAATATAGATATTGAAGAAACAGATAATTATGAGTCCGAAGATAGTGATATTAACAAATACAAAAAATTTAGAAATCAATGAAGAACAAAAAATTAATGAGGAAAACTTAGAAAATACCCAAACAGAAATAAATACTCTTGATAAAAAAGAAAATGAAAATATAATACCTAAAACAACAGAAATAAGAAAACCTATATATTATAAGAATAAGTTTAAAAAATATAATGAATATGATAAATGGGTACCAAAACAAATAGTGAATAAAAATTATAACTTTTTAGATCTAGACTGTGTAATAGATACAGAAAAAACAATACAATTATGGATAGGATATATGACAAAACAATTATTAGATAATAATATAAATATAACAGATGCACCGGAATATATAGAAAAAACACTAATAGGATCAGTAAAACTATGGTTTGCAAATCTAACCGAAAATAGCAAAAAAGTATTAAGAACTAATAAACCTATAGAAGGAACATCATCGACAACAACTAAACTAACACCTATAGAATTATTAAAAAAATATGAAACAGCTATAAAAGATGAATTTGGAAGTACGACAACAATTGAAGAAGAACAAAATGAAGAAAAAGATACAAATAGAAATTTAATGTTAAAATTAGCAATCTGTAATATGTGTTATATAGATGAATATACTTGCGCATTTAAAGAATATTATTACAAAGGAGCATATAGTATAGAAGAAAGTAAAGAAATAAGAAAGTTATATTTTAATAAATTACCCGAGCCATTTAGTTCGAAAATAATAAAAAGTTGGGAAGAAGCAAAAATAGTAGATACGTTAGGAGCAAGAATAAAATATTTACAACAATGGTATAGAAACTTATGTGAAAAATATAGAGAAGAATTAAAAATGGAAAAAACATTAATAAGAAATTTAGCTTGTTGCAAAAATAAAATAGCACCCCAATTTGGATGCGAAGAAAGATATTATAAGAAAAGAAAAAGACATAAGAAATATAAAAAATATAAAAAATCGAAATATAAATATAAGAAACCAAGAAAAAGATATTATGTAAAAAATTATAAACATAAAAGACCATATAGAAAGAAGAAATCTATAAAAGAATGTACTTGTTATAATTGTGGAAAATTAGGACATTTAGCTAGAGATTGTAAATTACCTAAAAATCCAAAAAATAAACAAATATCAGAAATAAAAATAGATAATACCGAATATATGCAGATAGATTATATAGATTATGAATTAGAAAGTGAAGATAGTATATATGAAATTTCAGAAAACGAAATTTCAGAAAACGAAACAAATAATGAAATAGATAGCGAAATAGATGAATCAAATGACTGAAGAAGATATAAAAATAATAACAAAAGAAGAATATTTAAATGATGAAGGAACGGAACAAAAAATAATATTTGACAGTAATATATTTGATGAAATAAAAGGAAAAGAATTAGATTTAAGTGTAGAGAAAATATTTAAAATACCAACAATAAAAAATATTTTTACTAGGAAAAAAGATGAATATTATGTAGTATGCCAAAAAGAACATGTAATAGACTGCAGATATGCAAAAGGAAAAGCTAGTATACCACTGGTAACAAAAAGAATAATTAATAAAGAAATAAATGATATAAAAAGTAAAGGAGATCCAATAAAATATGTACACCTTGGAGGTACAGAAATATTAATAAAAGCATGTTTTAGAGAAGGAATAGATACACCAATAGAATTATATTTAGCAGACGATATAATTATAAAACCTATAGAGAAAAGCATAATAACTGCCGTAAAAGGAAACCTAATATACCAAAAATTTAAATTTATAATAAGTGCAAATTATTCAGTAGCAGTAACAGATAGGAATATAGATAAATCATTAGTATTATATTGGAAAATATCAGGAATAGAATTAACCCCAGGAAGTAAAATATTTACAGCAAGATGTAAAAATCTATATGTATTAACAACAAAACATAAAATAACAGGAAAAAATAAGATTAACAAAATACAAATAGAAAGCCCATTCGAACAAATAGTAAAAACAATAGATTATAATGATTATACCTATAGAGACATAGATACAGAAGAAAATTTAGAAATAGTAAATGATAGAATTAGTACAACGAAAAGAATAGCTAATGAAAAACCAGAATCATCAAGCTCATAAAAAAGAACAAGTTATGAAACAAATTCAATAAGTAATTTAAAGCAATATTACATAACGGGAAAAATAAATGAAAAAGAATATTTAATACTTTTGAATACAGGACAAGAAGAAAATCATACAGCAAAATATCTAGTAAAAAATGAAGAAATAAAAACTGACAATGATATATGCCCAGATTTACCAAGAAGTTTAATAAATAATAAAAATATAGCAGAAAAAGAAATAATGATAGGAGTTAGAAAAATAAAAATAGAATTCGAAGTAAAAGAAGAAATGCAAAAAGCAGATATAATATTAGGAATAAAATAGTTAGAACAAGTAAAACCATATAATATAGAACATACACAATTAACCTTAACATATAACAAAGAAAAGTTATTCTTAAAAAGAGCCTTAACATGAAATGAAGATATATGTATTAATGAAGATAGTAGTAGAAGGATATTACAGTAGATATTATACGCCTATGATAGATACAGGAGCAGAAGCTAATTTATGTAGATATAATTGCTTACCAGAAAGCAAATGGGATAAACTAAAAACACCAATAATAGTTAAAGGATTTAATAATGAAGGAAGCTTAATTACTTATAAAGCTAGGAATATAAAAATACAAGTATGGGATAAGCTATTAACAATAGAAGAAATTTATAATTATGAATTAACATCAAAAGATATACTTTTAGGAATGCCATTTTTAGATAAACTATACCCACATATAATAACCAAAACAGACTGGTGGTTTACAACACCATGCAAACAAAAAGTAAGAGCAAAAAGAGTTAATAATAAAATAAGAAAGAAAACTGATTGGATAAAACAAAAGTTAGAAAATATAAAAAATACTGAAGATACAGTAGAACTAGTAGTATTTTCGATAAATAAAACAGAAATAACTATATTTTCCATAAATAAAATAGAAATAATTCAAAAGAAATTAGAACAATTATATAGTGAAGATCCATTAAAAGGATGGGAAAAACATAAAACTACTATAAAAATTGAATTAATAGATAAGAATAGCATAATAACACAAAAACCATTAACATATAATTTTGATGATTTAAAAGAATTTAAAATGCACATAGATGAATTATTAGAAAAACAATATATACAAAAAAGTAATAGTAAACATAATAGTCCAGCATTTATAGTAAATAAACATAGTGAACAAAAAAGAGGAAAAAGTAGGATGGTTATTGACTATAGAAATTTAAATGCAAAAACTATAACATATAATTATCCGATACCAAATAAGATATTAAAAATAAGACAAATCCAAGGATATAATTATTTTAGCAAATTTGATTGTAAATCAGGATTTTACCACTTAAAGCTAGAAGAAGAATCTAAAGAATTAACCGCATTTACGGTACCACAAGGATTTTATGAATGGAACGTGTTACCATTTGGATATAAAAATGCACCAGGTAGATATCAACATTTTATGGATAGTTATTTTAAACAATTATCTAATTGCATAGTATACATAGATGATATATTATTATATACAAAAACTAAAGAAGAACATTTAAAATTATTAGAACAGTTCACAGATATAATAGTAAAATCAGGAATAAGTCTAAGCAAAAAGAAAGCTGAAATTATGAAAAACCAGATAGAATTTTTAGGAATACAAATAGATAAAAGTGGAGTAAAAATGCAACAACATATAGTACAAAAAATAATAAATTCGAAAGAAGAATTAGATACAAAAAAGAAATTACAATCATTTTTAGGATTAGTAAACCAAGTAAGAGAATATGTTCCAAAATTAGCAGAAACCTTAAAACCACTGCAGAAAAAATTAAAAAAGGATATAGAATATAATTATGATGAAAAAGATAAAAAACAAGTTCAAAAAATAAAATTACTTTGTAGAGAATTACCAAAATTGCAATTTCCAGATGAAAATAAAAAATTCATATATATAGTAGAAGCAGATGCAAGTGAATATAGTTACGGAGGAGTACTTAAATATCGATATGAAGCAGAAAAAATAGAACATCATTGTAGATATTACTCAGGTACGTTCAACGAGACAGAAATAAAATGGGAAATAAATAGGAAAGAATTATGTTCATTATATAAATGTTTATTAGCATTTGAGCCATATATTGTATATAACAAATTTATTGTACGAACAGATAATACACAGGTACGCTGGTGGTTAACAAAGAAAATACAAAATTCAGTTACAACAAAAGAGATTCGAAGACTAGTTTTAAATATATTAAATTTCACATTTACAATTGAAGTGATCAGTACTAACAAAAATGTTATTGCAGATTACATATCAAGACAAAGCTACACAGACTGAAATAGTAGAGGAAGATACTCTAGAAAAAATACTTAACACCCTAACTACGCTTTCAATGAAAGTGGACAGTATGGGTAATGAGATAGAAAAGCTAAAGACTAATGAAGGTAAACTGAAGTCTATAGCTACAAATCAGCTAACTCAGCAGTGTGCAGAGCTATGTCGATCGGAAGACATTAAAAATCCAGAGCTAGAAGGAGACGTTGGGACACTCCATAAAACCCATAACGTTTGTCAATCTACTTCTGCAGGTACAAGCAAAGGAGTTAATAGACCAAGATACCAGAATGCAAATATGAACAAAATATTTGAAAAACCATTTACCCCTAAAACACAAAAAGACCATTTATTCATACCCCCACAAGTTAATACATACCGAGATAGCCTAAACCAAGACAAAAAAGTATACAACTATACAGCCCAGAAATACATAGAAAATATATACAGAGTACAAACCTTTCTAAACCATAACCCCAGAGCTACAGACATCAAAGAACCAAATACCAATTATATAACCCAAAAACTACAAGGATACAATAAACTAATCGCACTACCCAAAACTAACCCAAGCCTAGTTAAAACTTGTTTTGACTATGGACTACTAAATACCATATATACCCACGACGGAGAAGAGCTAACAACTATGGATGAATTATACAAGATATTCACTACCTATAAAAGAATAACAAAAGGAAGTTTATTTTATATAAAGTGTTATACTGCACCAGCAGAGATATTATATGACGAAATAAAACCAGTTATACAAGTTGTAAAGATAGGACTAACAAGAGATATGATTATATCAGAAGATATTTCGCAACAACCGGAGATACCTAGGATCGAGATACCAGATTTTTATGCAAATAAAAGACTTATTGGACTAGCTACGATCATTCAAGAACTAGCAAATAATTTTATGAACGGAAACCCAATATGGAGCTACTATTCAAGAGATCATCAAATGATATATTCAAATTCAAAAGAGCTACGACAAGCAGATATGGAAGACGTAAGACAATGGATAATGACGCTACTCAACCCAGAAAAACAATCTACCGCGAGAGCAATAAAAAAGGGATTTATTTCAGAAGGACTATTAACAAGATACTGTAAAATAATTGGACATAAATATCCAGACCACCAATGTTCGAGGTGCAATGGAGAAGATAATATTATTCCAGAGGTACATCTAGAATAAAGAAGACAAAATACCAGCTGGAAAGATAAGATAAAAGAGCAATAATGGAGCAGATAAGAGAGCAATAATAGAGCAGATACAGAGCAATAATGGAGCAGATACGACAAAATCAACGGAGACAAGATACTGTACAAAAACAGAATTATTGTACATTATGTAACAAAAGTCTTTTGTACATTTATTAGGTTGTTGAAGTTGTTGACAACCTTTACGTAAAAATAAGATAGAAAAATTAGAATAGGGTAGGCCACCATTTTTGACTTTTTTGGTTTTAGTTTCAGAAAGTAAGAAACATGTAAATTGTAAACTTTTCTCGTTCTATAAATACAGAGGCAGAAGGCATTGCAAAAAGCAAGCCTTCATGCGTTGAAGCAACCACTCTCTCCAATCCACAAAAAATATTTTACTCAGTTAATTAGATAAACATACTCCAATGGAAAAAGCTATGGAACAACAAAACTCAGAAATAACAAAGCTACCCGAACAGGTATATCTATTTA
>NC_061121.1:223216883-223248956 GCF_002878395.1 Capsicum annuum | reverse complement strand
GATTATGAATAGCTAATTTCATAATTCCCAACAATCATGATATGATAAAATAAATTCATATTAGTTACTTTATAGTAGAATTATTCGAAGAATAATATGTTAAGAAGTTTATTAACAAAGAGGAAACGGAGAAATATCCCTAAGGACTATGCCATCCTAAAGGTGAAACCAATGAGGCAAGAAGCCGTGGCGGGGAGTAACCAGAGTAGAGGCGCTGTTTAAGGGAAAAAGTATCCGGATTACCATGTGAATAGTGACAGAAGAACATATTATTTAAGAATAATCTAGTATATAGTAAGCTAAGATGACTATATTTTATGTACATGGTTGAAGGGAATATTTGAAAAAAGCAATTTTATGAAAATGAATGATAATATATCTGATGTGATGGTAGATAAATTCAAGATACTTATTTTGTATGCACTTAGAAATATAAAAGTAGCAGATATAAGAAAAATAATATTAGGAAAAGCTTTTGGTAAATATTACATGACTAGAATAAATTATATACTACAACTACCTAACTACTCTTATAAGTATTTACGATGATAAGTTACATAAAAATTTTAGAAAAAGATAAAAAAAAAATGCAGTTACTAGATAGAAATAAATATAGATAAATACATGGAAAATAAAGATATAAAATTTCTTAATAAAAATATGCAAAAACTACTAAGGCTAAAACAAACAACTACAAAATATTATAATTTTAAAAATAGATCATTTAGATTATCTTAAAGTTTTAATATTATATATACTTAAAAACATAGAAATCATAGATATCAAGAAGATAATATTAGCAAAAGTAATAAACTATGAAATTGAAACTATAAATTATCTAGAACAGTTATACGAAGAAATTTACCCAGAAGGATATTATTCAGATTAAAAAATGTTAGAATATATTAGAAAAACAAGAGAAAATCAAGAAAACCTAAATAATGAAATTAATTATAGAAACCGAATTAAGAAAATAATGGAAGACCTAAAAGAAAAATTAATATGGATAGAAAAAACGTTAGAAAATTTAGATAAAAGTACATGTGATAGTTTACATAATTTAAAAAACTCACTACGAGAAGAACAACACAAGATAATAAATAACATTGAAAACCTAGAATTAGATATACATTATAGCACAGATAGGATAAATTATTATACAAGAATTTGTAACTCTGCAATTACTACAGGATAAAATAATTAATGAATATATCTTACGAAAAAAATAAATTATTAAAAGATATTAAAACAAAAAATCCACGCACTAATAAAAATAGATTCACTAGAAACCTACTAAATCTATTATACCTATTAAATCCGCGCACCCCCTACAAACTTGGATCTTTTATAAAGTGTCAATTGTTAAATAAGTGAGTATTTAGGACTCGAATATCTTTCATATAAGATTTACTTACTTGACTTTAATAGTATTTAATGCCTAATTATTGTTAATTACTTTTTTTTTGGGGTCGAAAGGGAAAATTTTTATATCAACCAAGTGTAATATTTACAAAGCACTAGTTCTATTTGGACTCTAGAACTAGATCTCAAACTCTAACCATTACACCGTATGAGTACATAATCTAGATGGGAAAGCTGTTTAAACTATCTAGAATGTTGGTCCACGTGTGCTGCATAATTCCTCGTATATGAAGTTGGAGTACAATTTGCTTGATTATGTGGACAGAGTCCATTCTAATGGCTTGAAATCTTCTTGTGTTCCTTTCTGCCCAGACATGATAGACGGTTGCTGCAAACAGAAATGTTATAATACTCCCTAGAAGGATTGGTAGGCCTTGTTAATGTTATATTTTCCCTTTCTACAAAAGTTTTGAAGTGTTGTAGGGATATCCTGATTTGGAAACCATTTACGAGAATCTATAATCTTCCTTATGATCCAACATGATTGCTTTGGAGTGTTAATTGCGTACAAGTCTCTATTTTTGATGTAGAAGGCATGTATCCATTTAACCAAAGAGTATCTTGTTTAGTACTAATAGCCCACAGGAGTTTGCAAATTGCAGCTCCATTCCACAAATGGAACTCAATGAGATTTAAACCTCCAGATTTTGGCATGCATAGTGTATCCCAGGCTACTGGTGCTTTGTTAGACTTCTCGTGCCCTCCCGTCCAAAGAAAGGTGCGGCATAAGCTAGTGACCAGAAAGAAGACATTTCCCAACAATTTTTTGTTTGCCATATATTGTATGTTTGTTGCCAAAAGCATTTTTGGCAACAATAAAAAAGTTATTGTATGTCGTTGCAATAAACGTCGATGGGAAAAGTTTTTGCAACAACAAAATATATTATTGCCAAAAATAACTTAACGCAACCAAAAAAGTTGTTGTCTTACATTCGTATAGTTGTGGCTTATAAAAAATTTCGCAACAAAGTTTAATGTTGCTATAAATTAATTTTTTTACCAACAGTATTAGTTGTTGCAAAAACTTGACAAAAAATTAGTTAGTAGGTGGTTAGAAAGCTTTTTAGCAACAATAATTTTTATTGCAATAAATTAAATATTTTCTATACACTTTTAGCAACAATTTGTGAGTAGTTGCTACATACACAAAATACATTTTAAATATAATTTTATAAAAATACTAAAAATTAAAAATTATATAAATTTGCAAAGGCCAATAAATGTATAAGATTGATGAACTAGATATTTTCTACTTACAAAAAATTAAGTACTTCTACATGTCTTAACTTGTAAAAAAAATATAAACTGATCATTATGATCCTATACTAAGTAATTAAAAAAAAAAAAGAATCTCTCCGATAGCACTTGTGTTGTTACTTGATTTAAATCTTCATCTTCTTCTCTAGCCATTTAATTTTTTCCTCAAGCGATGTTTTTTCACTCAAAAGTCTCTGGTTTGTCTCTTCTGCAGTACGCAACATAGAACGAGCTTTCAACTCTTCTTGAAACATTTCTAAGACCTGCTAGTGAAAGATGCATGAGTTTGTATTTTGCGGATTACAAACAAATTTGGACAAAGGTCAAATTCATATCTCTACCTGATTATTTGCTTCAACCAACTCTTTTGGATTTTTCTTTTTCAAACCTAGAGGACCCATCAACTTTGAAAATCACAATTCTAAGTTTTGTTTCTCTGTTAAAGCAGCCTGTCAAGAATGAAGTAATAAAATGAGATGATTTTCGCCTTAATAAATAAAATTTAATAACATTTAACAAACACTTGAAGCTCTGCATCTTTTTCATTGCATAAAGATCTGAATTTATCACAATCATAATTAGCCACTTTTAAATTTTGCTTCTCAAAAGTCAAGTTGTCTTTTAAGCGATCCAGTTTTTTTTGCATCTCTGATTTTTGTTTTTGCTTTTCTTGTAAATCTTCCATCAAGTGCTCATCAATACATAGACCATAAGTCATAAGTAAATACATACCAAAAATATATTTCATTGTGCTTAATAAAGATAAGATGCAGGGTATTACTGAGAATAATAAGGAAAAACAAACATAAGGTCAGCAGGTTCATAACAAGTAATCAAATCCTTATTACAACAAAGATGTTAAAAATACTCTAGGCACAGAAGGCAAGAATTTAATTAGACTTAATCTCACTATCAGTACTCTCTTTTGTATTTGGTTCATTTCCAGGAAGAAGACCAAGTAAGGGCAACGACAATAGAGAGCGAAGATTGCAGAGAACTATCAGAAAAGCCAAGTTGTCAAACTTGTCCTTGGTGACACCAAATACCTTGGTTAAACCAACACCAATTAGACCTCCAAGGACACTCACTCCAAGCCTATTTAGTAATGATAAATCAAAACAAGTAAACAAAGGGGTCTTCTAAAATAACATAATCACAACAACCGGAGGAACGCCTCTGTGAACCTAAAGGGTTCCACTGATTCATGTCTATAAGAACTTTTTTTATTTCAGTGAACTTTTTGGAATTTTACTTAGAACCTTAACGTTAAAAACAACATACTGCTTTTTGATCTCTGCCTCAGCCTTCTCAGCAAATGCATCAACCTGGTCCTCATACTTCTCATAAAGTACAGGGACAGTATGGAGCAATACAAAGCAAATGTAAAACAAGGTAAGGAAGTTCCAACAGTTCCCCAATATCGAAAGAAACCACAAGCTAGAAATAACAGCAAGGAGTCTCTTCAAGTCCTTCCTAGAGGCAAATATTTGATCAAAGATTACTAGTATTACAATAATTGATGAAAGAAAAAAAAAAGTTACTCAAACTGGTCATGAATATTCTGCACTAACACTCTGGAAATTCAACTATACAAGTAGCTATTTTTTCTTTAAATTTCATACAGCAACAACAATTACACCTCCTGTCACAAACAAGTTGGGATCGCTTATGAATGCTCATGTTTTCATATAAGTTCATTCCATGATATCATCATTATAAATAAAATAAAAGTGAAAAAAGCTAAAATCTTTCCTCGAATAATAGATTTCACCATATCTTTTCTTTCATTGTGCCGTTACTTCAGCTAAATCTATATTTGTACAAAAGATTTGTTGGTCTTTTGAGATAACTTCCTTAATGTAATTTTACGTCCACCTGTCCATTTCTGTTAGCCTTCAGTACTAATCATACTTTTACAACTACGAGTCGGTGCCTCTTTAAATCAATACAAAACAACCTAGCTAATCTCAACAAAATGATTCAAATTAAGGAAAACACAGTCCTTCAAGTACTGGATGAGTTCTTGTTACCGTAGAAACCCTTTCCAAAAACTGACCATCTTCCATTTCTCTTTCCATTTCATATGTTTTCTTGGATTTAAACATTCCCAACACCATTCTTCCTACAATGATCACCAATGTGACACCAAATAGCCCGATAATAAAATCGATAACCAAAAAAATCCCATATTCTCCTTTTCTTCTTTGTCTCTGAAGGTAACACTATAGTGAAATGACCACGATTTCTTATGTAACATAATTTAGGAAACTTCATTTCACTAAGTGAAACTTTTTCATTTTCATCAAACATGGCACACCTCGTTGTTCTTTCCTTGATCATCTCTGTTAAATTCTTGAAGTCAATCGATATAGATTGTCCAGTTGGTCTAAGATCAAGATTTCTAAGGTGATGGTGCTAATATGTGATGGTGCATCATAAACTATGAAATCAATAACAGAAGTTAAGAGATTGTAACCTGATATGTTGAAGTAATGAGAAGACAAGTTTCCCAAATCATTGTACAAAATCTTGATTCTTTTAACATAAGGCACTGGAATAGTTCTTGGAGGAATTGAAAATCCACTAAAGTTTGCACCTTTTTCCCACAATGTCCTGCTTTTTAACCTCACTAATGAGAGTTTCATTCCTGCTAGACTTGAAGGAACACTAGCATTGTATAAAGATGCAGTATGTTGATGAACCAAACTCTTGAAAATGTGTTCATGAAGAATAACTTCTAATGACTTTGTAAGGCTATTATTATGAGAACATTGAACAAGAAAAAAAAGTTTCAAGAGGAGGAACAACAGAAGTATATACATGTTCTGCATAAAATTTGATCTACTTGGGCATTGTGATCCATTCTTGGGTTTCATTGAATTTAGGTAACTATTTGGTTTTCTTTACTTTCCAACAGTATGAAGGAAAATGAGCTTGAAAAGTGCCTGAAGTTGAGGAGGAAATAATGGTTGAAGGTGGAAAGTCTTTTTATCTTTTGGACTAAGTAGGCCTATAACCAAAGATGTGATAATGAAGTTGGTGAAAATCGTGAAAGATTTTAACAAGAAGTGCTAGATGAATTCTTCTTATTTGCCTCCAAGGGTATCTATAATATTAGCTATGAGTTCAGCAGAACCAAATAGTTTTGACTAATTGTATATTTATTAAGAAATCTACTAAATATTTCAAATTTAATAACTCAAATTGGTCACTGATTTCAATGGTATCTCGAGCCCACAAAATTCAAATTTTGAATTCTCCTCTACTAATAGGCAGCAAATACTAAAAAAATATATATATGCAAGCAGATTCAGACCACACCATTATAAAAAAAAATAGAAAGAGGAAAGTGAAAAAAGAGTAGGGTTATATGTTCAAAGTCATACTTAAGTTGGTCCTATTAGCATAATAATAGGGATGTTGATGAAGGTGGATGCATTGGACCAAAGGAAAATGACTTCCAAGGCAAGGATCAGTATATGGCATACAAGCGTAAACAAGTGGTACTAAAGCAACTCAAAAAGCACCCAAATTGTCGTGGCAAACCCAAGCACGCTGACAGTAATTTTCTAAAAATATTTATATAGAGCCAACATGACAAAGGAATTCTCACCCTTCCAAGAAAGTTTCTTCCACTCGTCACTATTAGCTATAAAGAGGAATAGGTACCAACGGTAAAAATTACTGATGACTCTGAAAATGGAGAGCCAACTTGCCAAAGGATTTATACCAACATACAATGCAACATGACATAACTGGGAAGAACATGTGAATTTTGATGACGTTCAACTTGCCAAATAGAGAAAGATAGAACGCCCAAAATTTTCACGAAGAAAGAAGTGCGGAAAGAAAAGACACAAATCCCAGATAGCATTTCAACCACATTCAAAGATCTGCTTTGATAAAAAAACACCCACATGATATATACTTCAAGATAACACTAAAATTAGCACAAAATAAGTCTTCTTCAGCTTACTGGTGTCAAAGAAACATGATAAGTTAAACAACCTTCACTACCACAAAGCCCAAAACTTTCCATCATAAGAACAAAAAAGAGAGGGTAAAACCAAATCCTTAATAGCATTTCAATCACACTGCACAGTTAACAAAATACCCACATGCTATACTTCACGAAAACACCATACTTAGCACAAAATAAATCATCTTCAGCCTTGACCACCATAATGACACAAACTTTTCACTAGAAGCACAAGTACAGAGAAACAAAGAAACTCCAGTAGCATTTCAACCACATTGCACTGTTAAAAAAATACCCACATACTATAATTCAATATAACTTGAGGATCTATGAAGTTTACTTACCTGGTTGTCATCCATAAGACTTGCTGGACTTGTCTCATTTAAAGTAGTTGAATTTGTAATCATATTGAAAATTGAAGCCTAAAGCGAAAGTCTATTCTGTTAAATATAGTACATATAATTAATTTAGTCTGTTGTACAATAGAAGAACAGAAGGAAAAAGAGGCAGAGATGCAGTAAGTGTGGAAAAAATAAAAATAATAATGCAACATTTACTAGTTTAGCATCGTATACTAAACAAATACCTTAGAACTTTGCATATGAGAAACTAGTGCCATTACGCTCTCTTTTAACAATTTTTGGTCATGCACTAAACGAACTTTCATTACTTCTTGATTTCTTCATTCCCCTTCAAGCTGATTTTTAACTTCCATTAGCTTGCTTTCTACATTCTCTCGTTTACGACGTTCATCTTCTGGTTCCTTTTGGTGTGCTTTCAGTTGCTCTTGAATTTCATTTCTTGATATCCTAATTGATGACTTAATTCTGGATCCTTGATCAAGAATGTACTTTAATTTTTCACCTACAACTTGCACAAATGCAACATTGATAATAGGATCCATATCCGTGTCATCTTCGATTTCTTGAACTTTTTCAGCAATAGCATCTTTCACTTTATCCTACAAAAAAAGTTATATCAACTTTGAATTTTAATATTTATTAAAAAATTAGTTCTATAAATACCAATAAGAAGGGTTTGTGTACATTCACGTCAACAGAAGCATTAGTAACCCACTGTCCATTTGACTTCATATGAGTCATTTTTCAAAGTTTTGATAGTTTGGCTCTTTTCCAGTGTTTGTGTCCCTCTATAAAAATAATATAATTATATTATTGAAGAAAATGTAATCATAATCGATAAAAAGAAATAAAGATCTCACCGCTTCATAAGACACTACTTGAAAGGATTTTGTGCCATAAATATGATTCACTTCTTGTTTTGCCTTGTTACTTTTATTTCTTTCACTCATTCTCTGTATTGTTTTTGTATAAAAATATTTATTTTCATCTAAGTATAATAAATCAAATAAAAAGTTAAATCATTTATACTTTTAACTACCTTAAAATCGTCAGAGCTGAAATAATCTACCAAGAATTTCCATTCAACCTCATTAACATCTGAAGGTATATTTTGCAGACTTTCTTCTTTTGTAGAAATTTTTTTGAAATGATCTTAAAGTTTGCTACGGTGATATCGACATAAATTTTTAGTTGTCTTAAGAATAGTATCTCGATTGTGTTCTGTATTCGAAAGCTGAAAAGTGTCCTGCACTTAAAATTGAATCAAACATTAAGACTACAAACCCAGGACAATCTGATGAAAAGAGGGATGATCTTATGATCTAGGTGATTTTTATGTGGGGAATCATCAGAGACATGTAACCATCAGTTTCTACATTGCAAATACACTCAACAACTATGGAGAATTTTGAAACCTTAAATGCATTTCCTGAACCACACCTTTTGTAATGTTGCTTTGTCTAAACAGAAAACCAACCCTCCATCCCGCCCCCACCCCTACCTTCACAAGCACACTATTATTTATGTGAAATATATGTTTAGTTAATATCCGACATAAGGAATAAACCCTTAATCTAGTTTAGAAGTATCAAGTTCCAGGCTTTTAAACTAATTAACAAAACCAATAAAAACAAATTCATATTACCAATTTTCTCATGATTTTGGAGATTTTTCAATTGGTGAAAGTCTTTGCATCATGGATTTCTTGAACCTTCATCTTAGATATGCAACACATGTCGAAATCTAGTCTTAGTTAATTAGACAAATGGGAGTAGTAAATTACCAGCATATAAGTAACAATCCTGTCTTTCGCCAAATCAGGAACTCCCTTCCAATTCTTGATGTCATGTCTAGCATTATGATAAAATTTCACTAAGATCGCGGTAATAAAATCTTTAGCTCCTGCACCTACTGCTACTGTTCAATCTAGTGGGATAATCACCTTCAACTTTTCATTGTCATTTTCCTTGCGTTTCTTTTGGGTTGAAAGCCTTGTTGTCTTTTTTCTTCCTTTTTTTTCTGTAATAGTACATAAAATTATTTAGATATAAATAAATAAAACACAACTATAGATTTGGAGAGACACAATTTAATAAATAAATTAATTTACCTAGAGGCGTGATTGCAGATACATCGGTAGTCACCATTATTAGAAATATCCACATTTCTCATCATGATTGATTGCAATATATTAAAAATTTTAACAAATAAAGACGAATCAAAAGTAGAAATCAAGAAGGTGATGGAAAATAAAACTTCTATGGACAAAGAGATTCAATAAAATTATCAAGTTGCAATTATCCAGAGAAAAAATATTCATTCCTATGACAACCGTGGTGGACATCAGCGTATTGTTTCTATACATTTTTGTAGGAAGTAGTAGTAGGGGCATTCCCCAAGTTGAGATAAAGCACAATTCTTGCTGCACCTAGACCACTAGTTGTGGCTTTGTCGCATTTCAAATTGGAAAGATCATTTGAGAATGTTAATAATAATAATGTTGTTGTGCATTGGAAAAGAGTGATGGTGATAACCAAAGCTACTTAAATTCATCCCTATGATCATGATCATGAGGCTTATTAGCTCATAGATGAAGATACTGGAGAGAAAGTTATTGTTTGGGGAGGTTCTGAAGATGACTCTCCTACCCCTTCCAAGTAAGTTCTCTCTTGGAAACCTCTCTCGAACACTCTCAAGGATAATACTAATGAAGCTGCATTTTAATGTTTGATTAACTCATCACCTATCACCATACAATATATATTTGTGATTGGCCCTTTACCCATGGAAATATACAACAAGTTGGTATAAAATTTTCCCGATTGCGAACTAGTGACTAGGCCTGGTATGCATCGCACAAGCCCTGGCTTGGAAGAGGTCCTTGTAGATTACAGTGGAGATGAAACAACTAAAAAAAGTCCAGACACAGCTTTTCTCAACAAAAAGAATGCCCTACTTCAGTTGGTGGAGGATAATCCAGTTCCAAAAATAATTATCTTCTGTAACAAGATTGATAGCTGTAGAAAAGTTGAGAATGCATTAAAGCGCTTTAATAGGAAGGGGTTATCCATAAAAATTTTACCATTCCATGTTGCACTGGACCAAGAAAGAAGACTTGCAAACACAAGAGAGTTTCGTAGCTCGAATATAGAGAACATTTCTTTGTTCTTGGTGTGCACTGATAGAGAATCCTGAGGTATTGACCTTGAATTTGTAGACCACATAGTCCTCTTTGATTATCCTCGAGACCCTAGTAAATATGTACGTCGTGTTGGCAGAACTGCCAGGGGAGCTGGAGGAAAAGGAAAGGCATTCATATTTGCCGTTGGGAAGCAAGTTTCTCTTGCTCAAAGAAAAATGGAAAGAAGTAGTAAAGGCCATCTAATAGATGATGTGCCATTAATATTGACTTAGCATATTTCAATAGGGAACATGGAACCTAGAAAGAAGAAAGAACTCAAAAAGGCTTTTATTTTGCAAAACCTTATTTTAATTGTGTAGGATACCTAGTACTTGGACACTTATTTTCAAAAAGACAAAGCAAAACCAAGGGCTGTATATTATATATTATATAATATCAAGTTCTCAAATTAAATAAAAATTCAATAAAGAAAAAGTTATCTCGATGATGACTTGAAAATCACATCCAATTATCATCCTCAACTTCATCATGTTCAGTAGTTTCTTCATCTGCAGCAGAGTCACTGAAGTCATCTAGGTCTTCGTGATCAGACTCATCTACCCCTACTAAGTCTACTTTTTCCTCGCTATTGAGAGAAGGTGCTTCAACACTCACTCCATTAATATCTTCTCTTTGTATTCTAATGTTATAATTGTCCAACTCCACTTGTGGATTTGCTTCTCCTCTTTCAACTAAGTCAATCAGTTGAAACGGTTCCATTTCATCTTATTGTTTGGGAACATCATACAAATTTCATGGTCTTACTCTTATCATTGCATGCTATTTCTCACTTTGGCCATATTTAACATAGTACACTGACTGAGCCTGCGAGCCTAGAATAAATGGATTACTTGTGTAATGGATTCGCATTATATCTACAGATACGAATTCATATTTATCTTGTTTGTAACCTCTACTTTGACTATGACCTTGAGGAGGAGCTTTAAACTAATCACATTGAAATAATATAACTGATTTATTATTCATATATTGAATCTCTAAAATTCTTTTTATCTTTCCAAAATAATCAACATTTTCTGTATATTCATCACTCCTCACCATCACACCACTATTTTGAGTTTTCAAACCTAGCTCAGATGTCACTGTTCGAAATTGAGAACCATTCAAGATATATCCATTATGACTAATAACATTACAAACAACAAAAACCTAGCTCAGATGTCATTGTTCAAAATTGAGAACCATTCAAGATATATCCATTATGACTAATAACATTACAAACAACAAAAAAAATCTAATTTTAGAAGAAGAAGAATAGATGAAAAAGAGCCCGAGAAAGCCTTGTTGAGAGCTATGCACACATTAGTCTTTGTATTATAATTATTTATTATTGGCTTGAATCTTGAAAATTTAACCATGGATAGAAGGTCCAAATATTATTTTGAGCTCAAAGCTTATTTTGCAGACCTTTTTGTTACACACAAATTGCCTCACTTTAATTAAATGAAAGGCCACATGGTTTCCACCATATAGCCGCTGAACAACATTAAATTTTAGGATATATATATATATATAGAGAGAGAGAGAGAGAGAGAGAGAAAGAGAGAGAGAACACCTTAGATAGTATTACATACCCTTAAAAAGAATATTTAATTTGGTTCAATGAAAAGTCTCTCTTGTAAACTTACTTTGAAAGACTTTGCTGATCAAGTGAAAGAAGTGATGCCTACAAATACAAAAATGACATAGTTATGATTGAGTTTAACCACATGATATCCTAGAAATTAGAGAAGGCCAATTTGTTTTAAAATAAATAAATAAAAGGATCAACAATGAACAGATGCCACTTCTTCCTAGAAAAAAACAATTGGACATGCAATTAATATGATTTAGACAAAATCTCTCTGGTGATGCTCCTGGCATAGGTTAACTGTAACGTGCTCGGGGAAAGGGGTCGCGGACGAGGAAGATTCCTTTACTGATGCTTGGTAGCTCAGTCAGCACGAGAGTAAAGGGAGAAAGTTCTATGAATAGCGACAAAGCACCGTCTATCACTCCAGTGATAAGCTCGATGCGTACAATGGGGGTTTCACCCTCTGGAATGATGAAGCGACTGAAATTGAGTCTACTCTCTTTGGTAATGCTATCAAAGCCCTTACTTGTGCAAAACCTACTCGCAGTCAGTAAAATACAGAAATAATATAAGGAAACTTATAATGAGATTAAACAATCAAACGACCAAGATACAATAAGGACTGGGCAATTTTTTGGTAACTGGGCTGTTAACAATGGTATGCCCCTCACCTATATTACTCCTACATTTGAAGATGGTTATACTATGGTTCAACTAGAAAAATCTGAGGTTAATCAAGAAATAGCTAAATGGTGTTGCGTTATTTGCTTATGTGATTGGAGATTTACCAGGGTATAGTGTTATGTTGCATTTTGTGAACCTAAACTGGAAGAAAGGCATTGCTAAAGATGTGTACCTGTATGAAAATGGGTATTATATGGTTAAATTTAATTCCACAGAAGATATGAATGAAATATTAACTACTGGACCTTATAGCTTTAACAATAGGCCCATGATTCTAAAACAATGGACACCCAGATTTCAAATTCACGGAGGAATCCTTTACAGACATTCCATTATGGATCAAGTTTCCCCTCATTTCTATGATATGTTGGAGCTGTGATTCCCTTAGCAGAATAGAAAGTGTAATAGGAATTAGATTGTCTCCGATGAGTGCACTACAAAACAATCCAGAATTTCCTACGTAAGGATGTTAATTGAAGTCAATATTACAAAACGATTAGTAACCGAGATGATAGTCATAGACCCATATGTGAAAACTTTTGCACAAAATTTGGAATACGATTGGGCGCCACAATACTATACCAAGTGCCTTAAGATTGGCCATTTATATAACAAAGAGAAAGATTTTCAAGTGATACCTCCTAAGAGGAAAAGGAAAATGCAGCAGACTGTCCGTCAATGGCATTACAAAGGACCAGTTCAACCTGCGAGCTATAAGCTGGGAGAACCTTCTGTTATACCCACAAAGGATGGTCAACCCAATCAACCAGAAATAGACAAGAATATATCTTCCGCAGCTCCAAATCCTTCATCATCAAACCTAAAAATTCAGTAAATTATTGTAGCAGCATCGAGCCCAGCCACCCAAGTTACATAATGTAACACCACGAGTAAGAGCATGTATGCTGGAGGTACATGTGTAAAATCAGGAATCAGTGGACCTGTGATTACTAAGAATGGCTTTAAAGCTTTCCTTATCGGGGCTCTTGAGATTACTGCCTTACATTCCTCGGATAAAGGTGGGGGAACCTCAATTGTTTAATGCATTGCTTAGTATGGAATGTAGGGGAATATAAAAGAGACATAAGTAGAGAGAATTGTCTCTTTATTTGAGAGAAAATAATATCCATTTAGCTGGATTATTAGAAACTATAGTTAAGAAGAATGAGGCTACGTCTATATGCAAAAAAACTGGAACCGAAATGGAAAGTTGAATACAACTATGGTATTGCTAGAAACTGGAGGATTGGGATACTTTAGGATCCTAATGTATGCAATGTTACCGTCTATTATAAGGAAGAGCAGCTGATCTACATTATAGTCTCTAAAAGCTTTCCGCCTATTTAATTTGATATGACCATAGTATATGGATACAACACCATCGAGCAAAGGAAATGTTTATGGCAGGGAAGGGACATGTCCTGAATTACCAACAACAGCTTGACCAAATTTTCTAGTTGAATTATATGAAATTCAAATAATTTACATTAAAAACAAGTTACCAGGTCATATACACGCAAGCAATGGTAACTTGATGCAATACTTAGTTTTTCGACTCCTATAATGTTTAAGTGATATGGAATCATCATGAATAGCTAGCGATATTTTCTTGAAGTATCTTTCTCTGTTTAGATTTTCTACTAGCGGTTTGTAAGTAATTGAAAATTTAACATTATCATCATCTCATCAAAGTATATATTCTATGAAAGACCACACAGTAGACATTTTCTTTTGAATTGAGACTTGGAATTTATTTATTGCTTCTAATTATTGACATTCTTTATAAATATCAAAGAATCAAATTAGACGAAATTGAATCAAAGTAATTTGATTTGGTATTTCATTCACACTATTGAAAAATTGAAAATCAAAGACCCTAACCGAAGTTTGAAAGATTTGAACTCACCCCTAATAAAGACCCACGTGAGAGTTGAGAGTTCTTTCTTCAATTTTTCATTTACCAGTGAAGGTCGATAGAACGAAAATTATTCTATTTTCAAGGATTATTTTTGAAGCAAACTATAATAGTAAATTGTGAAGATTGATAATAATTTCTCAAACAACAAACTCAAATTTAATTCCTCCATAGCCAGATTTAAGAACCCATAAAACCCAAAAAAGAAATAACCCTTTTCTAAAAAAAATTTTGAGCTAAATCATTAGGGAGAATCTACAAACTAAAAAAAAGGAATTCAAAACTCTTAAAGGATCCACAGATCAAAAAGAACACAATAACACAAGAAACAAGTCATCAGACTATGTATAAACTAAATCATAATTAATAACTCACCAAACTTAGAGGAAGAAATCAAGGAAATAGCATGGGTAAATACCGCAATAGATAAATCAAAGGATATGAAATCTTGGGTTTCAATGGAAAAAAGAAAACCTATAGCAGTGTTATTTTGGAGGAAACTAAGAGGTCGCTAATATTTTCAAGAATTTTCCGCCTTTCTTTGATATTTGGCGAAAGATTAAAAAAATTAATGAACGTTAACGCCTAATTAAGCGAATTGGCTAAAAAAATTAATGAACGTTAACGCCTAATTAAGCGAATTGGCAATAAAAAAATTAGTATTGACAAATATTTTATAAAATAAGAACAATTAAATCAAGTTGTTGCATTTTATTAAAATTAGGCAACAAAATTATGTTTGTTGTAAAAAAATTGTTACAATATTTTTTTATTTAAATTTTTTTATATTAACGGTAGAATATAGCAATAAAATTATAATTTTTGGCAATGATATAAAAACTGTGGTTAAAAATTACAAGGTGTAGCAACAATAAAATTATAAAGAGATAAAGGGATAGAGGATCCCCTTGTCTAAGTTCTTTTTTAGCCTGAAACTTGGGTATGAGCCCGCCATTAATAAGCAAAGAGTAGTTAACAGTATTTACACAACTCATTATCAAGTTAACTATCTTGTCTGGGAAACTGCATTCAACCAAGACCATTTTCAAGAATCCCTATTCTATCAAATCATACGCCTTTCGAATGTCTACCTTAATTAGACATCTAGGGGAAATACCTTTTTGAGAGTATCTTTTTACTAATTCATGGGATATGATGACATTGTCATGGATGTTTCTACCCTTAATAAAAGTAGATTGTGAAGGCCCTACCAGATAAACCACCATCATTTTAAGTTTATTTGTTAGAGTCTTAGCTTAATTACTTTTCTTCTTTGGTCTTTAAATTTACATTTTATTTTTCTTCTTTGGTTAGATATATGGATTATTATTGGGGAATGTGAAGTTTTGATAATAGATATATGGATGAAACATGTTGTACAAGATATTCCATACAAGTGAAGAAAGAGAAGTTACTGGTTCTCACATGTATTGCATATTGAAGTTGATACAAGGCTGATAAGACATTAAGACAAAAGTGGTTAAGCAAGGAAACTCAGATATGTTACCAATGCTTATCGCATACAGAAAAAAGAGATTGAGTTGATCAAGGATTGAGGAGAAGATAAGTGCAACACTTAGAGATTGAGTCGATCAAGGAGTCTTACTAGACTAAGAAATAAGAGAGAAAGAGTTCTATTAAGCTAAGGTGTGAAACTACCTGGGAGTCCTATTGAAGATATAAGAGTACATCATCTAAAGTACTCTATTAAGGAGTTGGCTTAAATACAACATACGATATTCAAAGTTTCACTCATGCACTGACAAGAATATCATCAATCAGCAAATCAGTTTTCCTACTTGAAGAAGAACCTGGTTCTTTACCTAGCAATTCATAGACTTTATATAATAGATTGGTTCTTTGAGTTATAATGAGTCTTTTGTTCTAGTCTCAGTGAAGTATAAACTGAGTTAGAAGTTGTGTCTTCAAGTTAGGGAACTCGAAGACTTGAGAACACTTATCGTGAGAAGATTTGTGTTTATGTAGAAATAGGAGTTAGAAGTTTTAATTCCTAGTTTACATAAAGTCTTGTAATTTGTTGATTGTAAAGGCTCAAGAGTAATAGTGAAGTTGGGGTTAAATCCTGTATAGGTACAGGTCGTAGTTTTTTACACCTTTATTGAGTCGGGTATTTTCCACGTAAAAATACCGTGTTCATCTTTTACTTCTGTGAACCACGTTATCTTACTTGTTCCACAGATAGGCAACTAATAAAGTATAATGTTAAAATCATTTAGGCACGCACTCTAATAAGTGGTATCAGAGCGAGGTTGTCTTAAATAAGGTTTGCACCTAAGAAAAGGATCATTATGATGAGTTCCACACCTCCTACTGGTCATAGTAAAGGTCATTCAACTACTCGACCTTCACTTTTTAATGGTTCTTACTTTATCTGGTGAAAGGCCAGGATAGAAATGTTCATCCAAGGTGAATACTACAAATTGTGGGATAGGATCATGGTCCTACTATTCCAATGAAGTTGGTTGTTGGCAAACAAGTCAAGAAAGTGAGGAGTGAATTTACTGCTGATGACTTGGCAGCACTAAAGAAAAGCTAAGGCTAAGAATATCTTAGTATGTGGACTAGGACCGGCTGAGTACAATAGAGTGTTAACTTATACCACTGCTAAGAAAATTTTGGATGCACTAGTCAATGCACATGAAGGTACCTCTTGGGTAAGGAAATTTAGGATTGCTCTTCTTTTTGCTGAGAATTAAGCATTTAAGATGGAGGAGAATGAATCCTTGCATGAGATGATGACAAGGCTTACTGCCTTAACAAATGAGCTAACTTCCTTGGGAAAAGTCATTACTGAAGAGGAACAAGTTGAAAAGGTGCTGAGGGTACTACCAAAATCAAAATGGAATGTCAAAGTAACTGTAATCAGGGAAGGAAACAAGGATCTCACAAGCATGACACTAGATGAACTTGTAGGAAATTTGAGGACTTATGAAATGGAAATTGATGAAAATAATGAACAAGAAACCCCTAAAAAAGTCTTGGCTTTAAAGGCCTCAGACAGTGATGTTGAAGTTGAACTTGACCAGGAACAATTTGCCTTCATAACTATGAACTTCAGTAAATTTTTTAAAAAGAAAAAGGGAACAGGTAGAAATAAATATTCCAATGAAAATCCAAATGGATGCTATAAATGTGGAAAAAACTAATCATTATGTCAGAGATTGTCCTGTTTGGGAAATAAAATGGAGAAAGGAAAGAGCTGAGAAAGAATTGAAAGAAAAGGCCAAAAGGAAGGAAGAATATACTATGGTAGCAGCTTGGGATCTGATTTAGATGATGATGAGATTGATAAACCAATATTCATGTCTGTAGGAGATTCTGACTTAGAGGAGGAAGATGATGCTTCTGAGGTAAGTATACTTGAACTTGAAGAAAAATTGCATTTATTTTCAACAACAAAACTTGTTTCCTTGATGAGTGCACTAATTGATGATTTCCAAGAATTAACTTCTGATAGGGATGAATGAGTTGTTCAACAGTTTTGCAAGTGTAAAATTTGATCTCATTGATTTAGAAACTTGCAAGAATACAATTAAAGAAGAAAACTACACTCTCAAGAAACAAGTTGCACAACTTGATTCTTTAAACATTGATCTTAAGTCTGAAGTCTTAAAATTGACTCTCAGTGGTAATGGAAAAAAGGTCATGAGTAAGGAACAAGAGAGTGATGAACTTGAATTAGTCAAGTACAAATAAAAATGTAATGATCCAACTAATATGGTGAATAAAATTAGTCATGAAATCTCTAAACTAAAAATAAAGAGCAAATGGGTGGACAATTTCTTCAAGAATTGTTCACAAGTTGAGTGAAAGAAATCACAGTGAAAAGGTAGGTTTCGGTTTCCACAGGAGTCTTGATGATCCTAAAGACTTATGTTATATCCGTGGTAACCTTGGACATCCAACCACTGAAGGCCCTGTGGATGCTAAAAGCAGATATAGTAGTCAAAAACATGGCTAATAAATTTACTCAAACCAAGAAGAAAAAAACTTATTTTGGTCGGAGAAACAGGTTACATTACATGTTGCCTGCATGGACTAGAAGAAACTTAATTCATCTATTTACTCATAAAACAGGACCCAGGCTTATCTGGGTTCCTAAGTCTAACCATTAATTTCTTGCAGGAGAAGGTGAAAGAAAGAAAAAAGCATTGGTGCCTGGACAGTGCTTGCTCAAGAAAAATGATTGGTGATAAGAAAAAGTTCCTTTCACTCTCCAAAATAAATGGAGGAGGATTTTATTTTGGTGATGTAAAAAAGGGAATCATTACTGGAGTTGGAAAAATTGGCACAACTGAGTAAAGAGCATTGGAAGATGTCTATCTTGTAGAAGGACTGAAGCATAACCTGCTGAGCATTTCACAACTGTGTGATAAAGGTAATAAAGTTATTTTTACTTCTGCAAGAGTCAAAGTCAAGAGGATGTACACCAAAGAGATTGTGCTCACTACAAGGAGGAACATAAATGTATACAAAGCTGATACAATGGCAATGCCAGAAACAAGGTTGACCTGTCTGAGTGCAATGGAAAATGATCACCTCCTTTGGCATAAGAGACTTGGACATACAAGTCTAAAATAACTAAACATACTTTCTTCCAAAGATATGGTATTGGGATTGCCCAAGACCAAGTTCAAGGAAGAAAAGTTATGCAGTGCCTGTGTAAGGGGGAAGCAGGTAAGACCCTCTTTTAAGTCAAAGATTCATGTCAGCACTACCAAGTGTCTTGACCTGGTCCATATAGACTTGTGTGGACCAATGAGACTTCAAAGCAAAGGTGGAAAAAAGTATATTTTTATAATTGTTGATGATTATTCTAGATTTACTTGGACATTGTTTCTAGCTTCTAAAGAGATGCCTTTGATGTCTTTACAATTTTAATCAAGAAAATTGAAAAAAAACTGGGCACTTCACTAGTTTCCATAAGATCTGACCATAGTACAGAATTTGAGAATGTCAAATTTTTGGAATTCTATTCCACAAATGATATAGATCATAACTTCTCTACTCCCAGAACACCACAACAAAATGGAGTGGTAGAAAAGAAGAATAGAACTCTGAAATATATGGCTAGAACAATAATGCTTGTAGCAAATCTTGCTAAAATCTTTAGACTAAAGCAATCTGTACTGCAGTATATATCATAAATAGATGCATGATCAGACCTATTCTAGAGAAGACTCCCTATGAATTACTAAAAGGAAGAAAGCCAAACATTTCTCATTTTAGAACCTTTGGTTGTAAATGTTTTATTCATAATAATAGAAAGGATAATATGGGAAAAGTTGATGCTAAAAGTGATGAGAAAATCTTCTTAGGTTATTCACTTCATAGTAAGTCTTATAGGGTTCTAAACAACAGAAAAACTGTGTTGAAGAAATCATATATGTAGTTTTTGATGAATCCTGTGTTAAGACTAACCTGCAGGAAGGAAGTGACTCAAAGAAATAGGTTAAACAACCCAGTTTATCAACTGGAGCTACCAAATATGGAGATACCTCAACAGGCGGAACTAATTCTGGAGACACAGTGACAGAAGGAACTGAGTGACCAACTACCTCAACTCAGAACATCTGCAGTGATCCTAGTAGCTCACTATGTTTGGTCCCAAAAGGTTACAAGTATCAAGGATCACATCCTATTGAGAATATTCTCACTGATCTCACTTCTGGGATCACTACAAGGTCTGAATTGAGAAACATGTGTGCTTTTAAGGCATTCTTAATAGAAATTGAGCCAAAGAAAGTAACTGAAGCTTTACTTGATGCTGATTGGGTCATAGCCATGCAAGAAGAGTTAAATGAGTTTAAGAGAAGCAAAGTATGGCACTTAGTTCCACTCCCAAAAGACAGATGAGTAATTGGAACTAAGTGGGTATATAGAAATAAGGTTGATGAGCATGGAACAATTATAAGGAACAAGGCAAGATTAGTGGTCCAAGGGTACAATCAAGAAGAAGGCATAGATTTTGATGATACTTTTGCTCCTGTAGCCAAAATTAAATCAATAAGATTGCTTGTTGCTTTTGCTGCTTATATAGAATTCATTCTCTATCAAATAGATATCAAGAGTGCATTCTTGAATGGCATTCTCAAAGAGGAAGTGTATGTCAAACAACCACCAGGATTTATAAGTCAGGAGTTTGCTGATCATGTTTATAAACCAGACAAGGCTTTGTATAGAATATTACAAGCTCCAAGAGCTTTGTATGAAATATTGTCAAAGTTTCTTCTGGATCATGGTCACACTAGAGGTAAAATTGACAACACTCTTTTCTTAAAAACTAATGGCTAAACTTATGTTATGAGTTTGATATGAGTATGATAGGGGAGCTAAACTTCTTCTTAGGTTTCCAAATTAAATAAACAACATCTGGAACCATGATCCATCAGCAGAAGTATGTCAAGGAACTTCTCTAATGATTTTCCATGAAAGAGGGAAAAGAGATTAACACTCCAATAACCACTGCCACAAAACTTGATTTGGATGAAACAGGTCCTGATGTCGAGAAAAAGCCGTACAGAGAAATAATAGGTTCATTATTGTATCTCACAGCAAGTAGGCCTGATATTGTGTTCAGTGTTGGGATATATGCAAGGTTTCAAGAAAATCCCAAAGAATCACATCTAAAATCTGTGAAGAGAATCTTTAGATATCTCAAAGGAACCAGTGATCTTGGCCTATGGTATCTAAAAGGCAATGGCGGATCTACCCTTTGCCGAGGGGGTTCATCCGAACCCCCTTGGGAAAAATATTATGCTATATATACATGGTTAAAATTATATTTTATGTATATATATTAGATGTTGAACCCCCTTCGATTAATTCGTTTGTTCACTTATGAACCCCCTTAGTGAATATCCTGGCTTCACCACTGCTAAAAGGTAGTAACTTTAACTTGGTAGGATACTCTGATGCTGACTATGCAGGATACTTGGAGGATAGAAAGAGCACCACAGGTATGGCACACTTCCTTGGATCATGTTTAATTACCTAGTCCACTAAGAAACAAAACTCAGTAACCTTATCTATTGCTGAGGCTGAATATATTGTTGCATGATCTTGTTGTGCTCAGTTGTTATGGATTAAGCAACAACTCATGGACTTTGGTATAGATTTTAGATGTGTTCCTATTTTCTGTGACAATACAAGTTCCATTAATAGTGCTAAAAATCCTGTTCAACATAAAAGAACTAAGCATATTGATATTCGACATCACTTCTTTAGAGATAATGTTGAAAAAGGGTTGATATCAATCATGTTTTGTTCTACTGAAGAACAAATTGCTAACATATTCACTAAGGCATTAAGTAGGGAACATTTTGAAAAAATAGGTTAGCCTTGGGGATGATTAAAATTGCATAAATCTCCCTCAATGATTGACTAAAATAAGTTGCTCTTAAGTGATTGTTGATTAATTCAATCTTACACATTTAGTTATATATCCTAATTCAAAGATTTAGAGTAAATTGACTCATTCATATGTTGATTTTTCAGAGAGGCTGGAATACAGAAGCAATTTTGTCCATTTTATCCTCAAAGTTAAGGTATGAATACTGTTTACCTATAGTTGCATAAAGAGAAATGGGTCGCCTACATGGTCCTTTTTGCTACACTTACACCGCCAAAATCCAAAAGTCCTTCTTTTTCAAAAATCTACCAGCCCTTTCCCATCAGAATTGCACCTCCTTATCATTGCATTTCCTCACCAAATACACTTCAACCATGATTCAACTTCTTTCTCTTCTCATCATTCACCACTTAAAAAACCAAAAATAATTCAGTGTTCTCCCTCTCTCACCATGGTATCTTCATCTTCTAATCCATATTTAGACTCTACCACCACTCTCTCAACATCCATTGTAATCCATCCTAATATAAGCTGACCACCTCTCATTCCTCATCCACCTTTGATTAAATTATCTGATTTTGCAGTGTTCAAAAATCTGAAAAACCCTTTTGCCTAATTTTCTTCAAAACCTTCATCATCTTCTCAACCCTCACTACCACATCCGATCCCTCTTCAAATCATTGATCATGATGATATTACTATTGCAGACCTGATCCTGTGAAAGTCTAGATTTAAAGAAAAATATAAACCCTCTTTCCTTACCATTAATGTTGATGACCATGCTCCTGCTAACCCTTCCCCTGTTGTAGCCACTCCTCGAACTCCTCATACTCGAGTTAAAAAACAAAGGGAAGACGCTTACTTAGATGAAGCACTTCAAGCCAGCAAAAAGAAACGAGTTGCTAAATTTGCTCTTCCTCATTCTAAACCCTCTCCTAATATTCTTTTTTGCTCAGTGCAAAAAAAGAAGATGGTTATAGGGAAAGCTCCAAAACCCTCATTTTTTTGAAGAATCTCATCTCAGCCTACCCCAAAAGCTTCCTCATCTTCTAAATCCACCCTTTCCTCAGAATCTTCCTCATCCTCTGAAGCCTCTCCTACAAAATCATTCTCCTATCTGAACAAACAGGTTAACAAACCTGTTCCTTCTATTTTATCTGAGTCTGACTCACCTCTTGATGCTATTGCTGAGTTAGATATTGATTTTAAGGTTCATGAACCATCTTCAAATCAGGATACTCCTGACAACACTATCTTAATTTTCAAAAGCATAAACTAGCTAGAGGGCATGTTATAAGTAGTTTTGGAGGTGTTGCTATGAATACTTTGTTGAGGAAACTTAAGGTTCAAGGACGGTCATACCTATTTCTTTAGGGTGACTTGAAGAGGAGGTTTGCTAAGCCTGAAGTGTATGAGTTCTATACTAATGGGGTAGCTATTGGTAAGATGTTCTCTACAACTGTTCGAGGGGTCACTATAAATCTTTATATTGCAGATATTGCTAGAATCCTGCACATTCCTCTAGGGGGTGGGGCCACTATGTCAAGGGCACGTGGCCACATCTTGACAATCTTTCTTCTACTCTTGACGTCTCTCATAAGTTTTCTGGCAACCCTCAACTGGTCAATAATTGAAATGGTTCTTAAAAGGGAAATGTCTCCACTCCATCAACTCTATTTTGATGTTGTGCACAAGATGCTCACCCCTAGGAAGGAAATAATGACTGTAGCTAACTTTATTGACCTTAATCTTATGGAGTTGCTATATACTGAGGTCAAAATTGATCTGTCTTGCCTTATCCTGAAGCATATGCAAAGGGTTCTCCTCAAGGAAGTAAATGGCCATGATCTTTCTTATGAATTCTGGATCACCCCTATGTTTGAAGAGTTTGGTGTGTATGTCCAAGTGTTGTCTTTACAGACTACAAAAGATATTATTGGAAGTGTGAACCATGTGCACCTACCTATTTCTATGAGGAGTGCAGACAACCCTATGCAACGCTTAAGGAATGTGCTTGCAGCTAAAGATGCTGAGTGGGAGGTTGCTCAGGCTGCACTGGATGCTGCTCAGGTTACCCATGATGATTAAAAAAGGTCTCTCCTTACTCAAGTTGCCTCACTTATAGCTACCTTGGGGCGTGAGTGGGCTGAGAATGCTGAGATTGTTCGAAAGTTGACCTCCCTTATCCCCTCCTCCTTATCTACTTAGTTCCCATCTTAGTACCTTAAGACTACTTCCCTTGCTTCCTTTACTAGGTACCTGCTATCTCTTATCCTACTTTTTGAATGACATGGACTTACTTGCTTTTTATGATCTACTTCTGCTTTTTTCATAATGCATAAATGTTCTCTTACTCTGGGTTTTAATTGTATTATTGATATCCTCAGTAATCATGAATTATTAAATATTTTTTCACTTTTTGGGCCAGCTTTTCGATGATTTAAAAAGAGGGAAGAATAGATTATGAAATGCTTATAACTCAATTGACTAACCTATTTCATTCTGTGTTCTTTTGTTTAAATTTCTTTATTGAGTATGTCAGGACTTTGTGATGGATGTTGTGCTGATTAGTTTTTCATCATAAAAAAGGGGAAAATGTTGGGGAATGTGAAGTTTTGATGATAGACATGTGGATCCAACATGTTGTGAAAGCTGTTTCATACAAGTAAAGAAAGAGAAGTTACTAGTTCTCACATGTATTGCATATTGAAGTTGATGCAAGGCTGACAAGGCCTTAAGACAAAAGTGGATAATTAAGAAAACTCAGATATGTTACCAATGCTTTTCACATACAACAAAAAAAGATTGAGTTGATCAAGGATAGAGGAGAAGATAAGTGCAACACTTAGAGATTGAGTCGATCAAGGAGTCTTACCAGACTAAGGAATAAGAGAGAAAGAGTTCTATTCAGCTAAGGTGTGAAACTACCTGGGAGTCCTATTGAAAATAGAAGAGTACATCATCTAAAGGACTCTATCAAGGAGTTGGCTTAAATACAACATGCGATATTCAAAGTTTCACTCATGCACTGACAAGAATATCATTAATCAGCAAATCAGTTCTCTTACTTGAAGAAGAACCTGGTCCTTTACTTAGCAAGTCGTAGACTTTATGTAATAGGTTGGTTCTTTGAGTTGTAATGAGTCTCTTTTTTCTAGCCTCAATGAAGTATAAACTGAGTTAGGAGTTGTGTCTTCAAGTTAGGGAACTCGAAGACTTGAGAACACTTATCGTGAGAAGATTTGTGTTTATGTAGAAATAGGAGTTAGAAGTTTTAATTCCTAGTTTACATAAAGTCTTGTAATTTGTTGATTGTTGAGGCTCAAGAGTAATAGTGAAGTTGGGGTTAAATCATGTATAGGTACAAGTCATAGTTTTTTACACCTTTATTGAGCCGGGTATTTTCCACGTAAAAATACCGTGTTCATCTTTTACTTCTGTGAACCACGTTAGCTTACTTGTTCCACAGATAGGCAACTAATAAAGTATAATGTTAAAATCAGTTGGGCACGAACTCTAATAATTATTCTATCTGTGTGATTTTGAACGTTATCAATCTCTAATCTTGCTTACAAATTTGAGTCACGATATATTTGTTTTGCGGAAATTTTGACTTTTAAGAGTCGCCACTTAATTTATTTTTAAAAGGAATTAAGAAAACCTTTCAAAGTTACTTAAACAATCCAAAAAAAAAAATCATTTAAGTTTGAAGATTCTGAGTAAGCGGTTCCTATTAATACTCTTGGAAGGTTGTTGAGGCACCAAGAGTATCCGTTAACGTGCGGTTATCCGAATTATTTGAAAATATCTTTTGACTGACTTCAAAAAGAAAGATTGATTGTTGAAAAGTAATTGATTTTAGGAAATGAATTGTGTAAAATAGATTTGGACGACTTAGTACGGATTTTAACTAAGTCTAAAGAAATTAATAACAAAGCATGTGAAAGGGGAAGGGGAGAAAATAAAAAACTTAGGCCATTGAGCTCAAATCAATAGACCCTGTCCTAATCTAATTGGACTTTTGGCCCACAACCTGTCCTAAGCTACTTTTCAGAGCTTTGAGGCCCAAAATCCGCCTCACCTGTATTAAAATACAACTTTGGCTTTAAGGCCCAAATGAATGAATAAATAAATGACCAAATGAATAAATAAAAAGAAGGCAATAATAAAAATTGAAACTTTTCAAGTCTCTTAGTGACCTCATCAATGGGTTTTGACCCATTTTCCTTCTTCGCCTATCTTCTAGCACACGCCCGCCATGTAGTGGACCTCGAATTTAAACTTCAGACTTGACTCGAAGAGGTAAGCCTCATTGACCCATTATGAAATGCAAGAGGAGAGGAGTCCATTTGGACTCGAGGTATTGTTTACATGCAAAGAAAAGATAAAGAAATTAATATACGTTCAAGGCATAATAGTTACATATTTCAAAGCAAAGAGAAAATATCAAAAATTATTTTTCGAATTACAATGATATGCACACTTGCACACATATAACAAGATTGAGAGTCAATAGATAAAATGCAAAGCAAAGACATCCACTCGCATGCCTCATGATTTATGTTCATATTAAGAATGAATAAAGATAAAAGGAAGAAGGCCATATTCAAGGAATTAATACGAGAAACAAACAACGTAACCTTGCGAAAGCAAGGGATGAGGCAACAAGAAAAATACTCATGACTTCTAAAACTGAACATAGACACTAATCCATATAACAAAAGAAAATAAAGGTTAACTTTTCAAGAAAGAGAATCTTTAAATTTCATTTAAAGCGACATTAACGAAAATTCATACATCTAAATTACAACCAATATTTTATGGAAAAACGTGTAACAACCTATGATTTATATTTTTAAGACATCGTTGATTCTCTTTTAATATTATGAATAAAAGAGAGATATGAATCAAGTCTTTACACGCACAAGGAGCACATATAACAATCCAGAGTAAGAAAATAAGAATAAAAGTTTAGCATCTCTAAAAGTGAAATATCGTTCAACAATCATACTATGCATGAGTCAAAAACATCCAAATAATCCTATATAGCCACAAAAATCCGAACTTTCTCATCATTTTGACAAGACAACATGCGAACAAAAGAGGAATAAATATCTTGGATGAAAATAAAGCTAGCACTTCATCTCTTATATGAGGATTTTGAAATCCATCAAAATAATTAGCAAGCAAATAACAAATTCTTGACTTAACTAATTACTATTTTAATTAAGGCAAAAAAAAAAAAAACTATTTTTCCAACATAAAAGAAACAACTTTACATGCTAAAACAAACATATCTGCCAACAATGAATTTAAACAAAGCATGAGTTCGTCTTTTAAGCAAAGATCAAAACTTTATACATAACAATCAAAGAATCAAGTCAAAAGGCAAAACAGTCAATATTAACTATTATTTCAACATAAAGGAAATAACTTTAAATGCTAAAAACAAACATATCTACCAACAATGAGTTTAAACAAAATATGGGTATGTTTTTCAAGCAAAGATCTAAACTTTATCCAAAATAATCAAAGAATAAGATCAAATGGCAAAACAATCAATATTAACTATTCTTTTCGACATAAAGAAAATAACTTTACATGTTAAAGACAAACATATCCACCAACAATGAGTTTAAACAAGACATGAGTATGTTTTTCAAGCAAAGATCTAAACTTTATCCAAAATAATCAAAGAATAAGGTGAAAAAGGCGAAACAATCAATATTAACTATTCTTTTCAACATAAAGAAAATAACTTTACATGCTAAAAACAAATATATCCACCAACAATGAGTTTAAATAAAGTATAAGTACATCTTATAAGCAAAGACTGAAACTTTATCAATAATAATAATCAAAGAATATAGTCAAAAAAGGCATGTACAACTATTGCTAGCTCATTTTTATATCATGAATATGAAAATAATTAAAATATCAATCCCACAATGTCCTATGGCTTTCAAGACCATCTACAACAAACAATCCCAACAAACAAAATTATAACTATGAACTACAAAGAAGAAAAAGATGAAGAAGAAAACGATAATAAAACTAAAAAAAAAAAGTGTGTTTACCTTTTTGGAGGCAGCAAAACGAGACTACGAGCTTCGTCGGAATCAACCACCACCGAAAAACGTCGCGGGCAACTAAAAAATTTTAATTAGCCAATCAACTCAATGAAACAAAAATTTTTACTAAATAAAAATAACTATTTTGTTCAAAAGGATTTTTTCACCTTTCTAGCATTTTTTTTCTTATTTTTCCAACCCCTTTTTCTACCAAAGTAGTGGTAGTATTTATAGGAGAGAATGGGGTTTTATTTTCTCTTCTCCACCAATGTGGGGGAAAGATATTTTTAAGAAAGGATGATGATTTATTTCTTGTCATCCACCAATGTGGGAGAAAAACCATTTAGGGGTGTTTTTAGAATTTAAAAATTGAAAATAAGGTGAGGTGGAAGATAATGTGGGGGGAAATTGTACAATGTAGTATAATTTTTGAATTTTAAAATTGGAATTTGGAAAAAGGAAAAAAGGTTGGGGGAAATAGTACAATGTAGTACAATTAGAAATTATTTTTGGTAGAAATTGGGTAGAAGTTCTGAGTGTTTTTGAGAATTTTGAAGTTATTTAAAATATAACCTCAATTGGGATTTAAAATTTAGCCATATTTATTTAATTTTGACAAAATTAAAAATCAATTGACGAATTGCATTGCAATTATGGCCAATTTGATTTCAATTATGGTCAAATCTAACAGATTGGCTAAATTAAATAGAAATTCGATACGAATTAATAGTTCTTTTAATCTCAAGCTTCCTGATTTAATAAAATCAAATGCATATTTATCCCAATAAATTATTTTGATAATGAATTATATTAAAATTAAGATTTTAATCATTATATTTATTTTCAAAATAATCCTTAATTAAAATTCAATATTCCATAGAATAAACATTTACGAAGTCAAATTATATAATCTCGTATAACTGAACGCGATAATATATAATCGCTACTTAAAATGACAAAATCACATACAAAAAATATTTTAAAATTTTTTATTCGGATGGAATAAGTATTTCAATTTTATTAAAAATCGAAGAAATTCAGGATTAAATTTAGTCATGGAGGGCAAAAATTAGGTGTAAACTAGATTAATGACCAACAAAAAATCAATCAATTTATAATGAATCATAACACTGGAAAAAAACAATGAATCACAATAATATAAATATCATGAGTTACGTGAAGTAACTTTATACATTGAAAAAATTAAGTTTTTTGGTATTAAGGTTCACTTATTATTAAAGAAAATTTACGCAAACTGCCTATCAGATGTAAAATATTTCTCCAAATTTATAATTTTTAAGCTAGTTACTCGAAATACCCAAAAAACTTAGTGAATTTCTACGAAATGCTCAAACAATTTTTAGCATATGATTTTACTTTTTAGGTATTAGATAGGCCTCGAATTAAGTATGTTCTTTTCTCAACTACTTTTGTCTTTTTTACAACTATTTTTATCCTTCTGCCAACTGCCTTTGTCATTTTCCCGACCTTTTCCTTTTTTAGTTTCGTTTTCTTTTTATTTGTTATTTTTTATTTTTTCGAGGGGAAGGAGGAGGGGGGAGAGAGAGTTTATATTCTTTTTATTTTCTTCTCTTTGTCTTTTTATTTTTCATTTTTAAAAAGATAAAAACAAATGATATTAGCTAACTATTTCAAAACTAATAAAAATATAGAAAAATTAAATTATTAGATTACAACAAACTTAATTAAAAACCCTAATGTCACCAACTTATTTCTTAAAGTTTGAATTAGTAAAAAATATTTTATTTTATTCTTTTCTTTTTGTAAATAAACAAGACTTATATCTTACACGTGATTTTACTTTTTTCACAAATAAAACTTGCTATAAATGATATAAAATTAAAATACGAAATTAAGTTTAAACTCTTTCTTTTAATATAAATTTTTAATAGTAAAGAACGATTAAGTTTGTGTTCATCAGATTGACATAAGAGAAGAAAAGTAAAGAATGAACTTTTTCTTTGGGTCCACTAGAAAGACGTGAACCCTCATGATTTTTAAAGTCGATAGATTTTCCTCTTGCTATAAATTTTATCTTTTTCGGTATATTTTCTATTAAGAATACGTCGTATTGATGACCAAGAAAAGTCTTTCGAAAAAGCAAGCTTCA
Organism: Capsicum annuum; assembly: GCF_002878395.1. NCBI lineage: Eukaryota > Viridiplantae > Streptophyta > Magnoliopsida > Solanales > Solanaceae > Capsicum > Capsicum annuum. Next base: position 223,218,988 of record NC_061121.1, on the reverse strand, counting down.
ATGCTCCTAGAGACAATAGAGCCATCGTTGTGGGAAAGTTAAAGAACAATATTTTTAAGGAGTGAACATATAACACCCTGAGTTTTCAACCCTTAGAAAATTTCCTAAATTATTGGTTTATGGACAAGTTACGACTAGGGGGAACGAGTCGTACACTGGGGTACGAGTGGTATGGGTTGGTCATATGCTGATCAGTGTTGGATGGTGATCTGAATTTGGTTCCTGGAATGAATATGACTTGAGTGGTATGAGTCGTATTGGTGGATATGGATCGTTTGGTTTGGTTCTTTCCTTCACTTAATCTTAGACTTGAAAACTCAAGTTGGATCTGAGTATAAGTGGCTCACCATGAGCCGTAAGCTAGGGTACAAGTCGTACCATAGACTCGTATGGTGGACAGTGTTCAAACCTCTTGTAATTCTATTCTGCTAGGGGTACGAGTTGTATGTTTTGGGTACGACTTATTTTGGTCGTACCTTGGACAGTGTTGGGTCCAAGGGGGATGCCTAGGGTACGAGTGGTGGGTACCACTCATATTTGAGGGTACGACTAGTATGGTTAGTCATATCCTATGACGGAAATTTTATGCAGTTTAAGTGAGGACAATTTGGATATTTTTCCACTTAACCTAATAAGGCCCCACTATTTTTAACTCACCTGAGAGGTTATTTGTCCTATTATTCTATTCACTAACACTTAAAAAAATACTCTCTAATTCTCTTTAAAGTTCTTGGGCAAGGAAAGCTAGGTTTCATTTTAAGGATTAATTTGGGGCTTGTGTTGGTGATTTCTCTCCATTATCTTCTATATTAAGGCATGTACTCTTCCCTCATTGTTGGTTCCAACTAAAGACATGATTTGATACAATGTTTTCATGGCATAATTTATTGTATGATTTTGGGGTTTTCAAATATGTGTTGGGCTTTTGGTTATAATGGCTTGGTTATGGTTTTTCCATATTTTAATTATGTTATTACATGCTTAAATGGTGGTATTTGATAATTGGTTGCATGGGAATGATCATATGGTACTTGTCTTTGGTTTTGGAAATAGTATGCCCCCAACATGTTTGATAAAATGTCTATGGTAATGTTTTTACTATATTATTGAATTTTTAGTGGAACTATTGCATGGGATAGTTTGGTAATGAAACTCTAAATGGTTTAAATGATTTGGAATGGTTTGGTGGTCATGGTTATGGTTAATTGAACATTCTTGTGGGGTACAATGAAATCCCCCAAGTATACATGTTAATGAATAACTTGTGGGGTACATGGGACTCCCCCAAGCAAACAGAATAATGGAACACTTGTGGGGTACATGGGACTCCCCCAAGTTAACTTGGTAAATGGGTTCACGGGAATCCCTTTATCTTAAAAGGTTTGTCTATGGACAATACTTGTAAGTTATAGTTGATTTGACGATACCACTATTAATAGCCTTGGTTAATAATACATGAAATAATGGATTGGTTGGTTGAAAATGATTTTAATTGGTAAATAATGATGGGGTATGATAGTTAACCATGAAGGTAGGAGTTCAAGGAACGAACACTAAAAACTTATGTTTGCCGCAATGAGGGGTTAGTCGTGGAGACCATATATGATATTATGAGGTACGTGGAAATTCTCTAAGTACACTGTACATAAGTATCATGGAGAGCTAAGGGTACTTGAGAATTCCCTACTCTTATGGTATATCCAGTTCGCGCGGCTACACATATTGGGGCCCGTTTAGGGGTTTACACCGAACCCATATAGCCCGTGGCTGGTTAAGGATGGTTAAGCTACACATACCCAGGTTAATGGTTTCAAATGCATGCTAAACCCTATTTTATTTCCTGGCATGGTTATATACATATATATATGGTTGTATGCATATGGTTAGTTTACTTGGTTTTAGTGGATGCCATTATTTTATCTTTATCCTGAGTTCATGCTAGCGTTCACCCGCTAATCCATCTTCAGGCGGCTGTATCCCTACGAAATACAGGAATCGATTATTCTACTCCTCTTACATAGTGCCTGGATTTTGGGATCAACTTTTGGATTGAAGCGATGAGCTTCCATCTTTTCAAAAGGCTCTATTTCATGTTATGGACATTG
>NC_061121.1:223209895-223213883 GCF_002878395.1 Capsicum annuum | reverse complement strand
AAGGCTCTATTTCATGTTATGGACATTGTCATATACTTTGGTTATCTTATGGATATTGGTTTTGGCTATTGTTGGGGGTATGTCCCAACTAGATATTGGTGTCAGCCTTGGTATTGACATTGGTATTGGGATTGATATTATTAAACTAAATTTCTCACTGTTCCATCCTTTTTGGGGGAAGGGGATTATGTATAATTATTATAACTCATATGGTTATGGTTTGGTTGGTATTGGTTATCTATTGGGTATCGAACGATTGGACTCGTTTAGGTTATCACGGATGTAGACCTATCCCATAGTCCTGAATTATGCTATAACACTATCTTATTATATTTTCAGAATTCATTCAACTCAGGATATGTATTGGTCGGTTGGATTGGGTAACGGGGGTGGTCTCCAATCCTGGTTGGACTTGGGATGCCCATTACAACAAAGCCCTGGTTCGGGCCATGTCCTGTTGGTATTAGAGTTTAAGGTTCATGGTCAATTGGGATTTCTCAAAGTCGTGTCTAGTAGTGTCTCTTTTAGAGGTGCGTAGCACGCCACACTTATAAGGGAAAGGCTACAAGACATTTAGGAATATTTCACTTTCTTGGTATTATATTTTCAAGATTGGAGTCTAAAGCCTAGAATCTTCTCTAATCCTTGTCTGTTCTCTTTTCAAATCAAGCCTTGATGATATGAAACACAAGGAAACTCTTCTGTCCCATCTAGGGACAATGTGGAAGGGATACAAGGGATCCATACTCGGTCTAGGGTTCTAGTCCCTGATATTTCTAGATTCCATCAATTGCTACTAGTTCTATTCAGGGTGAGGTAATGAATGCAAAATTTTATCAATTGATTCATACTATTGCTCAGTTGGTTGTTGCTCAGGATAAGCAGGATGCATCTGGTATTTTATATATTGAGGCCACAAGGGTTGGCCAGTTTATGAATATGAATCGTCCTACTTTTACTAGAGTAAAGGTGGAGGAGGATCCTCAGGTGATACAAGAATAATGGCCTTCTTAGATTTCTATGACATCATTCAAAGTCATTATGTGAAGAATCAAGCTTTGGTCATATGGAGGGCACGGGATCATACTTGGAGGGGACATTTTGAGCCTACCATTGATCAAACTCGAGTGTGGAAGATTGCTTGGAGCTTTGAAAACTTAAGGACTCCCGGGTTTGGGCCATCTTTGTTGGTTCACGGTTTTGGTTCCCTTTACTAAGGGCATTTTGGTCACTTAGCCTTAAGGGCATTTTGGACAATTCATATTATCTTCCCACACCAAGGCCACCCTTGGTCATTAAGGGTAGTGTGGTCTTTTTGTCTACTTTTGTAATATACTATAAGTAGTACATTTTAGGTCTTTTCTCTTTAGTTATGAATGATCAATGTATGACACATTTAAATCCTTTTTCTTGAGAGTAGAACACCTTAGAGTAGTTCTTAGTTAGGGCTTAAAAAATCCACCTTAGTGTAGGGCTTGGAAAACCTAGTATTGATCTTTACTTGGAAACAGTGGATCTTGAGGTGAGTCAATTACTTTGGCGGTCACCGTAAAAGTGTGGTTTTAATTATTACATTCATTAGGGGTTGATGTTGAAATACAATTGGTTCTTAATCTTGTAATATTCTTGGTCTCACTATCTATCCTTTTCTTTCTTGTAGTATTATTATGTTTGTTCTTGTCCTCTACTATCAGTTTGTTTTTGTTGTTGTTGGCCGAATGGTTGCTCATCTTGTTTATCATATTGTGTTGCTAATATTAGTTTGGGTTGGCTGTTTTGGTTTACTAAACACCCCTTTTCCATCTCGTTATTGTATTGTATTGATGAATCCAAGAGTTGGTCACCAAAGAGGTCCTCGATTTCTTGAGCTTGTGGACTAATTTTGGTGTGTATTTCATGTTTCCCTTGTGCTTATTGTATTATTTGGTATCAAAGCATGACTTAATTTTGTTCCCACAAGACCAATCTTGGGCTTGCTTACGAAAAAAAGTGTTGAAAGCTGAAAATTCCAAAAGTAGCAAATCTGTCCATTTTTGTGTCTTTGCCGAAATTGTGTTCTTGTTATGTCTTTGCCGATATTTTTCTCGTTTTGAGTCTAGATCTAGGAGTTATTTTATTTTTTTTGTTGTTTCTAGTGTTAGCTTCTTCACCTCTAACACTAAAGAAGTCTAGATCTAGATTTGAGCTTTAAAAGTTGATGTTGTTGTTGTGAATCCAAAGTGTGGCCGATTGTTGTGGTTAGTTCAAGTTTTGAACGTGGATTGTGGGGATTGTGTTGTGGATTTTAATCTTGAAAAGGTGTTGTTGTTGTTTGGGAGGTCCTACTTGAACCTTAGAACTTCAAGACTCAAAGTTTGTGTTCTTGGTGTTCTTCACTATCTCTATATAATGTTGAAGAAAAAAATGATTGTTGATCTTAGAAGTTGAAGAAAAGGAGTATGTATTGTGTTAGTCTTGCAATACATAAATCCAAGACTTAAGGTGTAGTACTTGTGACTCAAAGACTTTTCCTACACACTCAAGACTTTACAACCACTTCCAACCATCTTCCATGTTTTAAGGGTCCATGTTTTAAGGAAAAGTACAAAGAAAGTCAAGTCTTCCTTTTTAAAATTTGAAAGAGGATTCCAAGACTTATATTCCCTCCTTTTAACCAAAGTTCACCAATCCAAATTGAGAAATTGACCAAGGCTTCCAACTTTGGAAAAATAAAAATTGTTAAAGAACCACAACCAATATGTGGCTGCCACATCACGTTTTTACTGTTCATGCAATAATTTTAGGCTCAAATTTTAGATTCTTAGTTTCATTTTTACTGTCCTTTGTTTTTTTTATTGGTTCGAATACTAATTAGCAACTAGTAATCACCTACTTAGCTGTAGATTAGTTGTTGAGACCTTTTCTTTTATGTCTTCATTATTTATGTGCTTTTCTCATTTTTAACTCGCCGTAACTTCTTTGTTTCAAGTTCGTAAGTTGATTTTGTTTTGTGTCTTGAGTCGATCAAACAAGAATCTATTCTGGACGCCAAGTAGAATTGACATCTTATTAACTACCGGAGTATAAGCAACTTTTAATATTCGTCGCTCCAATTGTTAGGATCACAAAAGTGAGTGAATACGAGTGTTGAAGAGGAGCTTTTACTACTAATCTTGTTTGTTAATTTTGTAGGTTTAAAAGGTGATATAAGGGGAACATATCTTCGATATCCGGGGATTATTTTGACTACAACATGGGAGACTATGATTGTAGTGAGGGGTTTTATGGCTACGAATTTGAGGGAGATTGCGGAGGCCATGAAAAGAACCATGGTCAAAACTTAGGCAGATTTGATAGTTACAGTTTTGAGGAAGAAAATGAGGTGAATGAAGTGTCTAGTACTTATGGGGAACTTGGAGTTGATGTAGTACCTCGTGGATCTTATGATGAAATTAGAGCATGTGAGAAGTCTTACAATTCTCACTTCGAACCTAGATTTGGTGTTAGGTATAACCCTTTCGTTCGCAAAGTTTATGAGAGCTATGATGAGAGTGCACGTGAGGAGTGTGAAGATTTATATTCGCTACCTTGTAGTACTTCTTATCAAGGTCAATATAGTGTGAATGGTTATACTAGCTCTGGTAGAGGTTGTCCAACGAGAAGAAGGGGGTATGCATCTCCAAAACCGAGGGGTACTCATGCGCCTTACAATGCTGATCCGAGAGAAGTGTACACTCGAAAAAGGTGACCATTTGTGGGATACCAGGCTGCCTCGTTGTGTTAAATGATACATACTATAGGAACTACATCCTTCCATTCATGGTTGACTACTTAGGGTTGTTTCTCGAGCCTTTACTTATTTCATACTTCTTGGACAGGTTTAAGGTTACCAAGAGGGTCAAATTATTCTTCTCCCAATTTGAATACCATGAGAAGGTGAGGTGCGATATTCTTCCCTTGACATACGATCATGTATGCTTAAGTGTCAATTGGTTTGCACAACATAGAG
>NC_061121.1:223189041-223206895 GCF_002878395.1 Capsicum annuum | reverse complement strand
TTCCACCTTTGGGAAGGGACACTTGATGGCTATATAAATCTGCATTTATCCACAGGTTTAAGAATTAAAAATTTTCTGAAATAAAATCTTCTTGTCTTCAAAACATTCTTTGTGATCAATCAAATCGTTGAGTGAGTTCGACGAATCCAATTATTTGAGTACCACTATAGTTGAATTGAAAGTCATGTTATCCTGGGAGGAAGATTCCAAAACCTCGGGTACAGTAAGGAAAATTATTCCTTAAGGACACTCCGTGAAGTCGAGGGACTTGGCTTTATATTTCTATTTCATCTTAATTTCTAGAAAAAAATAAAGCACACTTCTTAGAAAGATCACTTTGATCTTGTGTTGATGGTGTTTTTGTACTTCATCGTGTTCTTGTTTTAAACTTGAACTAGTATTGAAGTTGTTGTGCCTAAATACAGATTCTTGTATCCAAACACCATAAAATAACAATCTTAAGGAATAATTCTTACAAAATCTATATTGCTTATTTTTGGAGATTAAAGCTTTAAGTTTTCTACTCTGTTTGAACTTAACTAGTGATTCGAAGACATAAAATCTTCATCACAAGTTAAAGATCATTCGGTTGACGATTGAAAGTCATAAAAACTTCATCGTTAACTAGAAACAAGAAGAAGAGTTTAAAGTTGCTTAACTTTATAAATAGTATTCTGAAAATACTAAATTTTATTGTCTTATGGAGACAGAAAAAATGATTAACGAAAGTCAAATGCAAGATGTGGCTACGACTATGGGGGTAACTAGTATTGCCTCAACAAGTCGAGTAAATGCTCCGCAACCAATGGCGCCCGCGGAGAAGCCCAAAAAATTTGCGGGCATTGACTTTAAGCGATGGCAGCAAAAGATATTCTTTTACCTCACCACTCTATGCCTTCAAAGGTTCACTGGTGAGGATGCTCCTGAGGTGCCCAAGGGAACCTCGGACAAAGAGCTTTTCATGATTGTAGAGGCTTGGAAGCTCTCAGACTTTCTTTGCAGGAATTATATCTTGAGTGGTCTCCAAGACGACCTCTATAATATTTACAGTGGAACTAAGACATCGAAGGAATTGTGGGGGGAACTAGAACGAAAATACAAGATAGAGGATGTGAGAATTAAGAAATTCTTTGTTCCAAGGTTCCTGGACTTTAAAATGATAGATAGCAAATCGGTTGTCTCTCAAGTGCAAGAATTGCAAGTAATCATTCATGATCTTCTAGTGGAAGGTATATCTTTGAAAAATACCTTAGTTGAATAAATTGAAAATGTTCTTAGTACTCACACAAACTGGTTTGTAGATTTGATTGTGAATGATTCATTTCAAGTAGCAACGATCATTGAGAAGCTACCACCTATGTGGAAAGACTTCAAAAACTACTTAAAGCACAAATGCAAGGACATGATTGTCGAAGATCTTATTGTTCGAATGCGTATTGAAGAAGATAATAAGGATGTCGAAAGAAGGTCAAAAAGGAATTCTACAATTAATGGAGCACATATTGTAGAAGATGACCAAAATAATTCTAAAAAAAAGGAAAAAAGTTGAACAAGGAAGCAATCAACCCAAGAAGAAATTCAAGAAAAAATGCTTCAACTGTGGTAAGATTGGCCATAAATCCACGGATTGTCGTGCTCCTAAGAAAGGCAAGAAAAAGGACCAAGCAAATATGATTGAGTCCGACAAAGAATGTGATGATCTGTGTGTTATGTTTTCAGAATACAACTTGGTGGGGAATCTTTGTGAGTGGTGGATGGATTATGGTGCGACCCGCCATGTTTGTGCCAACAAAGAGTTATTTTCGTCATTTGCTCTGGCTCAAGTAGAAGAAATGATCTACATGGCCAACTTTGCTACGGCTAAGGTAGAAGGAATAGGAAAAGTGGGCTTGAAAATGACTTCAGGAAAGGTCTTGACACTTAACAATATCTTGTAAGTTCCAAAAATACGTAGGACTTGATTTCTATTTCACTTCTAGACAAGAACGGATTCAAATATGTAACCGATTCTGGAAACATTGTAATTAGCAAAGGAGAAGTGTATGTAGGAAAAGGCTATCTCACCGAGGGCATTTATAAGATGAATGTAATGAATGTTGAGATCAATAAAAATTCAAATTCTTCTTAGTTGCTTGAGTCTTATAATTTGTGGTATGAACATTTAGGCCATGTTAATTACAAAATGTTACGAAAACTGATTAACTTAGAGGTTTTGCCAAACTTTGAGTGCAATAAATTAAAGTGTCAAACGTGTGTGGAATCAAAGTATGCAAAGCATCCTTATAAGTCCATTGAAAGAAATTCCAATCCCTTAGACTTAATACACACTGATATTTGTGATATGAAGCCAACACCATCACGTGGTGGGAAAAAGTATTTCATAAATTTTATTGACGATTGCACTAGATATTGTTACATCTACTTGCTAAATAGTAAGGATGAAGCAATAGATATGTTTAGACAATACAGAACTGAAGTAGAAAATTAGTTAGAGAAAAAGATAAAAATGATAAGTGATAGGGGTAGAGAATATGAATCTCCCTTCACCGAAATATGTGTAGAGAATGGAATCATCCATTAAACTACGGCCCCGTATTCTCCTCAATCTAACAGAATTATAGAAAGAAAAAACCAAACGTTGAAGGAAATAATGAATGCCTTACTTATAAATTCCGATTTACCGCAAAACTTGTGGGGGGAGGTTATCCTTACAGCCAATCGTATACTCAATAGAGTTCCCCATAGTAAGACACAATCAATTCCTTATGAAAAATGGAAAGGAAAGAAACCCAACTTGAAATATTTTAAAGTGTGGGGGTGTCTAGCAAAGGTCCAAGTTCCTTTGCCTAAAAGGGTTAAGATAGGACCTAAGGCGGTGGACTGTGTGTTCATAGGATATGCTAAAAGTAGTAAAGCATTTCGGTTTTTTGTTCATAAATTCGCACATCTAGATATAAATAAAAATATGGTAATTGAATCAGATAATGTTGAATTCTTTGAAAATATTTACCCGTATAAAACTAAACATGAACAGTCTAGTGGAAGATCTAAACGACCTCGAGATGAACCAAATGAGAATGTACATAATGAAGAGAATTCAAGACGTAGTAAACATCAAAGAACTTCTACTACATTTGGATCAGATTTTGTAACATTTCTCTTAGAAAATAAGCCTCAAATGTTTAAAGAAGCGATGTCGTCATCAGACCCATCCTTTTAGAAAGAGGCAGTCAATAGTATGATTGATTCAATCTTAAGCAACCATACATGAAAATTAGTTGATCTTCCTTCAGGAAATAAACCTTTAGGTTCTAAATGGATCTTCAAAAGGAAAATAAAAGCAAATGTTACTATTGACAAATACAAGGCAAGACTTGAAGTAAAAGTCTTCAAGCAAAAAGAAGGCCTTGATTAACTTTGATACATACTCGCCAGTAACAAGGATAACATAGATTCGAATGTTAATTGCCTTTGCGGTAGTATATGGTCTTGAAATCCATCAAATGGATGTGAAAACTGCATTCCTAAATGGAGAATTGAAGAAAGAAATTTACATAGAACAACCTGAGGATTTTGTGGTTCCAGGAAAGGAGAATAAGGTGTGTAAACTTATTAAGTCGTTGTATGGACTAAAACAAGCACCTAAACAATGACATGCAAAGTTTGGCCAAACCATGTTGGCAAACGGGTTCAAGATAAATGAATGTGATAAATGTGTTTACATTAAAGAAATTCTGAATCACCAAGTCATTATTTGTTTATATGTGGATGATATGTTGATCATCAGTAGAGACATTTCTGACATAAATGCAACGAAATGAATGCTCGAGAACAAGTTTGATATGAAAGACCTTGGAGTTACGGATGTGATCTTAGGTAAAGAATCCATAGAACTCCACAAGGGTTGACATTGTCACAGTCTCATTATATCAAAAATGTACTTGACAAATTCAAGTATATGGAATTCGGTATTACTAGGATTCCATTGGATGTGAGCTTTGCACTTCGAAAGAATGAAGGTGAAAGTGACTCACAATTGGAGTACGCAAGAGTATTGGAATATTTAATGTATATAATGAATTGTACACGACCAGACATAGCATGCGTTATTAGTAAGTTGAGTCGGTACACAAGTAATCCCAACAAAACTCATTGGATAGCAATGAAAAGAGTTTTGAGGTATCTAAAATACACTCAAGACTATGTCTTGCATTATAATAAATATCTTGCGGCACTTGAAGGATATAGTGATGCAAATTGGATCACCGGATCAAACGAAGTAAAATCCACAAGTGGATATATATTTACTATCAGTGGAGGAGCAGTCTCTTGAAAATCATCCAAACAGACTTGTATTGCTTGCTCTACAATGGAATTTGAATTTATCGCATTGGATAAAGCTGGTGAAAAAGCAGAATGGCTTCGAAATTTCTTGAAAGATATTTCTTATTGGCCCAAACCAGTGGCACCAATATGTATACACTGTGATAGCCAAACGACAATAGGTAGGGCAGAGAGACATAATACCATTAGAGAACTTCTCTCTAGTGGAGTTATCACTGTTGACTATGCTAAGTCAAAGGATAATGTGTTGGATCTACTTACAAAAGGTCTATCTAGAGAAGGAGTAGAAAGGATATCCAAGGGAATGGATTTAAGGCCTAGGACAAGTCAGCATGGTGGTAACTCTACCTAGCAGACTAGAGATCCCAAGAGCTAGGTTCAAGGAGATCAAACAAAGTTGTGTCTGACAGGTTCAATATTATCAATTACCCAACACATTCTCATGATGTAGATAATGTTTAGTAAACAAGGATAAGACTTAAAGTGAAAAGTCTTTTAATGATTATCTAAATTTGGAAGATTTGACCAAATAGTTTAATCTATAGGATTGAACGTTTAGAAATCACCAATGTGAGGTCGAAGTGAAAGTCGCTTCAAGGAAAATATTAGTAAAGGCCTATTTTCTAAGCTCTCATGAAACCAGAATGTGTTCATGGCTGAAAAGAACAAAATTATGAGAACCATAAACGGCATAAGATTGGCTGTGTGACATATATTGTCTAGGTATACATTAAAGCTCGACATTTTAAAGATATCAAATCTACTGATTGATCGAGTGCATCCGATGCATGTTCACTATGAAAAGTTTAAATAATCTACTTATCCAAATGCAATCAGTCTTTGCTTGATGATCACATACTTGTCCATAAAATTTTACGAAAAAATAGCCATTCCCCATTTATGTGGGGGATTTTTGGGTTCAATATGTATGAAAAAGGTGCGAATGGAAAATGGAGGGACACAACCTTTGAGGAAAAGATATTATTTTGGAAAAGGAGTGACTATTCAGATAGTTGTGTCTGTTCAGAAAAAAATACAATATTTCGAATGAGCAAACATGACTCTTGCAAAGGATACACCTTTTCAGATGAACCATTGCCACCTTTGGGAAGGGGCACTTGATGGCTATATAAACCTGCATTTATCCAGAGGTTTATGAATGAAAAATTTTCTAAAATAAAAAATTTTCTTATCTTCAAAACATTCTTCATGTGATCAATCAAATTGTTGAGTGAGTTCGACAAATCTAATTATTTGAGGTACCACTATAGTTGGATTGAAAGTCATTTTATCCTGGGAGGAAGATTCCAAAACCTTAGGTACAGTGAGGGGAATTATTCCTAAGGATGCTCCGTGAAGTCGGGGGACTTCGCTTTATATTTCTGTTTCATCTTAATTTCTGAAAAAAAAAATAAACTTCTTAGAAAGATCACTTTGATCTTTTGTTGATGGTGTTTTTGTACTTCATAGTATTCTTGTGTTAAACTTGAACTAGTGTTGAAGTTGTTGTGCCTAAATACAGATTCTTGTACCCGAAAATACTATAAAATAACAACTATTTCTAGACTAATAAAAATATAGAATAATTAAATTATTAGACTACAAAAACTTAATTAACAAAAATTCTAATGTCACCAACTCATTTCTTAAAATTTGAATTAGTAAAAAATATTTTATTTTATTCTTTTCCTTTTGTAAATAAACAAGACTTATATCTTACACATGATTTTACTTTTTTCACAAGTAAAACTTGCTATAAATGATATAAAATTAAAATACAAAATTAAATTTAAACTCCTTCTTTCAATATAATTTTTAATAGTAGTGAAGAACGATTAAGTTTGTGCTCATCGAATTGACATAAGATAAGAGACGTAAAGAATGAAATTTCTCTTTGGGTTCACTCGAAGGACTCGAACCTTCATGATTTTTAAAGTCGATGAATTTTTTTCTTGCTATAAATTTTATCTTTGTCGGTATATGTTCTATTAAGAACACGTCGTATTGACGATCAAGAAAGTCTTCTGAAGAAGTAAGCTTCAAAGCTCCCCGAGACAACAAATCCATTGTTGTGGGGAGGTTAAAGAGCAATATTTTTAAGGAGTGAACATGTCTTTGTGATACCATATTAGTATATGAGATATATCATATTGACATCATAAAGGATTGAACACTTTTCCAGAGGAACAAGTCAGTTATCTATGACGATACCATGTCAATATATGATGTATACCATGTGAGTATCGAATAAGACTGTTTTCTTTTATGGAATAAATCATTCATCTATGATATTCTAACAATATGTGATAATATAATATGTGAATATCACAACAGATTGAAGAGTGTAATTTTTGAAAAAATATAATGAATATGTCTTTTATAATACACTATAAATATATGATATATGTCATATTGATATCATAAAGGACTGAACTCTTTTTTGAAGAAATAAATCAATCATCTTTCTTTAGAGAATGGACTATTCTCTGTGATATCAGTGATACAACTGATAAATTTGTATATATACAAGTGTGGGTTAACTAGATAAACTGAAACAAGTGGCAGGTGACACAAATAAATTCATATATACATTACCATGATGGCTAATAAGTGAAATATAACTTGTACAACTTTCATATGATTGGATGGGTCTCGACATATACCTAATGTAGCATATGTACAAAAAAGGAGTACTAGACACATCCTAACTCCAAATAGAAGTAGAGTGCACCAATGTATAGCTGAGATGACAAGTGGCTAGAGATGGTATATCAATTTGTGCATCAAATCCTGTATTTATGTAAATATAATGCCTCTGGCCATAAAGACGTATGCACATATAAAACATATAAAATAACAAGTGAACAAGTACGAAAGTTCTTTTTTGGTGAAGAAGAGCGGTTGTATTAGTATAAATAAAGGCTAGTTCCAAGACAAGACCTAGTCAAGAACAAAGACATGAGAGTTTTGGTTAAAGCTACCATTGCTAGATACATTTTAGGAGTAAGATTTTCCCTTGAAGTTTTCCCAAAAAATACTCATATACAAGCTGAACGAGTGACAAGAACGTGAAGGTTGCCAAATAGGTCTTGCTTGGAGCCCATCGTCACCATTGATTCTACTACTCTCTGCTCCCGATATGTGTGGTAGACTTGAGGATTCTCCAACTTATCTAGGAGAGATCTGCATTAAAAACAATAAAGTTATATAGCAAGTTTTCATGGTGCAACATGTTAATCACTTCTAGTAATCAATGCACATATCCAAGGGTATTAAGTTATGTTCTATGGCCAGGTTTAGGCCTTCTTTAAGGGCTAAGAGCTCCATGAGATTATTGGTGGCATGGGTGAAGCTTCTGTTGAAGCCCACTACCCAGTCCCCTCTACTATTCCTGATGGCACCCATTTTCCCTCCCCTACCAGAGTTCCCTATACATGACCCATCAATGTTGAGTTGTAAGGGTTGAATATGGGGGGTTGCTATTTAATGGTGATGCTGGTCCTAGGGTGGTGATTGCTAAAATACCCTAGGAGGTGGAATTCTATTGCTTCTACTTGAGGTATGTTGAAGCAAGGTTAAGAGTTAAAATTTTGGAAATTCCTGTCATTTCTAATCTTTCAGAAATGCTAGAGGTAGAAGGGGAGTAAGGTGCTCTAAGGGGTATTTGGGTCAAACTCCTCACTGCTAAGAATCTTCTAGGTGGTGTGCCAATTATTAGAGTCAAACATGAGGATATTCAGATGAAGAGTTCCTTTATACTTCTGTATAAGGTGATGCCAAAAGTTCTTGGCAATATTGCATCCAAAGAAGATATGATGTTGGTCCTCCTGGCTACTGTTGTAGATGATAGAGGAGAAGGTGATGTTCAAACCTCTTTTACCAAGAGTGTGGTTAGTAGGAAGGCTGTTGTGATGCAAGAGCCACATGAAGGTTTTCATCTTATTAAAATTTTTGAGTTTCCATATCCAGTTATAGGAATGATGATTAATGATGGAGTGTCTTTATTGATGTAATGATAAGCACTTTTACAGGAAAAGGTGCCATCTCCAGTAAGTCTCCAAATAGGGGTATCTTTCTTAAGGGTGGGGTTTTGAAGAAAGATACTTTTAATATTGTAGATAATATTGGTGGGAAGGTGGAAGGGCAGAGGGGAGAAGTCCCATCTTCCTTCCTTCCAAATATCCTTGACATTTGTATGGATGCGGAGTGATGGTATAGGCCCCTACATAATGGAAGAAAAAGGGGGCATTCTAGGGATCTATCTATCCTCCCAGTCATTCACCTTTGTTCCATCTTTAATGGCCTAGAATAAGGCATCCTTGCAAAGCTTCCAGCTGTTGGTGATGCCATTCCAAGTTCTAAAGGTTACAGTAATACTATCTCTAGAGTTATATTTAGAAATGAGAGTGCTGGCCCAAAGAGAAGTGGGCTTGGAGTACATTTTCCAACCCAAGCCACAAAGAAGAGCTTTATTATTGATGTTAGCTTTCTGTATACCTAGCCCCTCATCTCTTTTAGGGAGGGTTATAGTATCCCACCCCAGGAAGTGCATTTTTTTCTTGGCATCAGTGGTGCCCCAAATGAAGTTCCTTTGGGATTTGTCAATGAGTTTATGAATGGAGTTGGGAAGGTATATATACTGCATAACATGATTAGGAATGCTAGCCAAGGAAGATTTTGCAAGGGTTAGTCTTCCTGTCATGTTGATGAACTTGGTTTTGCAACCACCCAGCTTGATGTTCAGATTATCAATGAGAAATTGGAAGTCCCCCTTTTCAGGCTTTTTGTGGAAGATGGGAAAGCCCAGGTATTTCCCAAAAATTGGTGGAAGGATGGATGCCCAGAGTGTTGTTGTGGTTCATCTGATCCTCAAGAGTACGAGTCTAGTTAGCAGAGAAACTAACTTTACATTTAGAAAGGTTTATCCTTTGCCCAGAATGGGAGCTGAAGCTGTGGAGGATTCTATTGATGGTGTGATAGTTTTTTGGATCAACTTTTACAAAAATAGTGAGGTCATCAACAAAGAAAATGTGGGAGATTGGGTGTCCTCTTTTAGGGATGGAAACAGGTAACCAATTAAGAGTGTCAACCTCATGGTTAATTCTTCTGAACAGCATTTCTATACAAAGAATGAAGAGGCAGGAAGACATAGGATCTCCTTGTCTAATGCCCCTTGAGGGAGTGAAATTCGTTGTTTTCTCTCCATTGACAAGAATAGAGATGGAATAAGAAGAGATACAAGAGAGGATGAGCTTGATGAGTTTAGGAGGGAAATTAAAGAAAACTAGAGCTTGCCTGATAAAGGACCACTCCAGTCTATCAAAGGCTTTCTCTAGGTCAATTTTGAGGGGCATGTTGTCCTTCTTACCCTTCATTTTGGATAAGAGACTAAAATATTTTTGAATAATGATAACATTATCAAAGGCTCTCTTGTTGGCCATGAAGCTAGCCTAGTAAGGGCCAATGATCTTAGCTAGAAGGGGCTTTAGCCTAGTGGTAATGATCTTCGTAATAAGCTTATAATGGGTATTAAAGAGTCCTATGGGCCTAAAGTTCTTAAGTGAGGTGGCATTTCTACATTTGGGGATGAGGCAAAGATAAGTAGAGTTCACATGAGGATCCATAGAGTATGTATTGAAGGTTACCTAATAAAATTTGATTAGGAAAGGACCAATAGTGTCCCAGAATTTCTGGTAAAGGAAAGGATGGAGACCATCAAGCCCAGGGGCCTTGTTGGATTTGAAGAAAAGGATAGCCCTTTTAACCTTCTCCATGGAAGGGATGGCTTAGAGGGCTTCATGGTTAAGAGGGTTAATGCTACCCTGAGTAGAAGGATTGGGCTGGGTAGTCAGATAAACCAGGGTATGGTCAGTAGTGTAGAGGTTACCATAGTAGGAGGACATCATTTGCTCAATGTTTGCATGATGGTAGTGCCAATTGCCACCATCATCCATGAGAGAGTTGATTTTATTTCTTCTCCTTCTATTAAGAGTGGAGGTATGGAAAAATTTAGAGTTTGAGTTCCCTTCTACTAGCCAGGAGATTCTGAACTTGAGTTTCCAAAACTCAATCTAGGGTGAAGACCTGGTTGAACTCTTTTAACAGGGGATCCTCCAGGGCATGAAGGAAGGGGCTTGGAGGATAATTGAGAGAGTTCTGGATACCAGCTAACCTTACAAGCAAGTACTTTTTTTGGCAAAGATGTTACCAAAGACAAGCTTATTCCAATTTCTAGCCCTGTCTTCAAACTTAGTGGTGGCCACAGTAATGCAATGACAGTCCAGGAAGGACTGTCTAATAAGGTTAGAGAAATACTGGTGACTAAGCCACATGGATTCTACTCTAAAAGGATTGATCTGGTTGGGGGATGGACAACCCACACTAAGAAGAAGGGGGAGTGATCATAGTGAGTTCTAGGAAGGTGAGTGATGGTGGCTTCTGCGTAAAGATGAACCAAATCATTATTAGCAAGGCATCTGCCCATCCTTTCCAGGATGAGGCACTATCTATTCCTATATCTCATATTAGACCAAGTGTATTTACTATCTCTGAATCCTAAATATATGAGCTTCCAATAATTTAGATAGTTCATGAAAAGGTTAGACCTATTAGTGTTGATCTTTGAGCCTCCGAATTTTTAGAGGCCCTCAAGACTTCATTGAAGTCTCCTCTAACTAGCCAACTCTTTCTTTCAGGGAGGATGTAGGTATCAGAGAGAGAAAAGAGTTGGTCTCATAGGTCTAGTCTTATTTGAAAATCAGTGCTACCATAAATGACACTAAGAAACCAGAAGGATAGAGGGGAGTTTACCTTAACTTTAGTATTGATGACTTGAGGAGATATGGAGACAGAAGAAATAGAGATAGAGTCTTTTTTCCACGTGATGACAATCCCCCCAGAGTTACCATTTGCTTCAGCTTGGATATGATTGTGGTATCCAAGATCCTCACAAAGATTCTGGTGATCAGTCATTTTGGTTTCTAGCAAAGCAAGGATACATGGTGGGTGTATATTGACCATGGTCTTGCAATTCTTTCTAAACTCAGCATTCTTGGCCCCTCTAGCATTCCACACAATGTAGTTCTTCATCTTGGAGTGAAGGGGGTGGTGAGTTTGTGATGTATCCACCTTGTCCTTCTCCTTGGGGTTGGAGGTGAATGCTGAGAAGGGTTCTTCTTTTTCCTATTGAGAGAGAATAGTATGACCTTGATGGTCTCTTCTATCATAGGGTTTGTTGGACTTATTTTTATACCTAGACCTGCTAACCCTAGAGGTATCAGGATAATCACAATCTCCTGGACTGGCTTGGTGAACTCTAGATTTAGGGGTTCTACCAGATTGAGGATTTTTGTTCTTGGCACCCTAAGCTGAGAGAGAAAGTCCTCCATGTCCTTGTTGCTTGCTCTCAAGGCCTCCAGTGCATTCATCTTCTTTATCCTCTCAATTGTCAGATGAGAAGAGGGTGAGGGGATGGATAGTGCTATTTCCTAAATGAGAAGGGACAGTTGCTCACCAGTTAGAGGTGCAAAGGCTGGTCCCAAAAGCATTATTGCAGGGTCGTAAGGAGGGAAGAAGGGGACTCCCAGACTGAGATGGTTCATTATGCTTGCTAAGGACTCCGTTCTCAGTTTCTCTTGCACTGATGAGTTGATCATAAAGAATAGGGTGGCCATCCAGTTATTGGACCCGTATATCTGCAGACCCTAGTTCAGGCTCACCATAGCTAGTTGAGCCAGGTATTTAGGGTCCTGATTAGAATGGTGATGTGTCTCCCCTCCCATTCCAAGTGAAGAGAAACCGTTTGGTTGGATAGGAAACCTTCCAACCATAATGTTGGTTGATGGTCCGAAGAAAGTGGAGATGTTGTGAAGGTGATCAGGTTGGAGTTTGTAGGGTCCATGAGAGCTTTCTTAAGAAAACTCGATCATGTTTAAATCAGAATATAAAGAGTAAGAGGGGGTGGGATAAGGCAGCTGGGGAGTTTGTAGGGTCCATGAGAGCTTTCTTAAGAAAGCTCGATCATGTTTAAATCAGAATATAAAGAGTAAGAGGGGGCGGGATAAGGCAGCTGGGGAGTTTTTCCATGAGGAACTCTACCAGCATTAAATGCCCTGTCTAAAGTTGAGACATTCTCAGTCACATCACTACGGGAAGTGGAAAGGTTTCCCACAGTTGCGAGAGGAGTCTCATGATTGCTCCAACCAATGTGTAGTAGGGGTGGCCCACACGGAGTAGTTTCTTTTATTTTAGCATCAGTTTGTAAGAGAGGGGGATTAATTTTAGAAGGGATGGAATTATATTGAGATGGACCGGGTTCTTTATGACCCAATTGGGTCGTGGCTATAGGCATAGAGGTTCTAAGGTAAATGGGTTGTTTTTCCAGGGACCTATTCTGAGGGCCTCATACCGCTTTATTGAGGTGGGACTTGCCTTTTACCAGCCTATTTTTTTAGAGGGCTTAAGGCTAGAGTTAGTCATTGAAGCCAGACCTTGGGTCGGCCCATGTGGAGAGGTCTCAGAGGGTTGTTGGTGAGCCTTCAGCCACCCCCGGAGGAGTAGGGTTGAGGAACTTACCTGACACCGCATTGAAGGTTTTAACCTTAACAATGGGTGGTTCTTTGGTGTTAGATTGGTGTGCCATCAGAAATGTTTTTTTCTTTTTGGAGAAATAGATCTTCTGCCACTCATTGGAGATATCTACTGCTGGTTTGGTTTGCTCTAACTCATTGGTGGACTGTGTTGCTATTCCAACTCCATTTTGACTGCACTATGCAGATTTAAAGGGGTACAAACACAGAGTTGTTGTGTGGCCTAATCTTTCACAATTTTTGCACAGGAATCCTTCTCCTTCGTATAACAGGGGTTGAGTGTGATGATTGATGGATATCGATGCTAGCACGGGGGTGTTAAGGGGTATTTGGACGCAGATCCTTGCGTACCTACCCCTGAGCACAGCCAAGGTACATACATCTACTTTTAACAGATGCCCGATTCTGTTGCCTATCCGTTGTAGGATGAGGGCTTCATAAAGCTTCGTTGGTAGTTGGGGCAACCTAACCCAGATGGCCGATGAATCCACCTTGGAATTGGCAGGTACAAAGTTGGGTTCCCACTTTCGGACAGAGACAAAGGAACCTGCGATGAACCATGGTCCGTCATGCAGAATTATCGATTAGCTTTCCGCCTTGGAAAGTTTTGTTGTGAAGAAACCCATCCCTAGATCTATTAGGGATAGGGATTCTTGAATTTTCCAGATGTCTTCCAGCTTCCTCTTTAGATATTGGTGATTGGATTTGGAATTGACTGGTTTGACTATGACGCAGTGGATCCAAGGGGCATACAACCTCCATTTGTCCTCCTCCGTCAGTAGAATACTTTGATCAGTGGGTCCGAGGATCCCGTCTTTGCTTAGTGGCTCAATGTCAGAATTCGAATTCAAGGGTGTGATTTTCCCCATTGCAGCATCTCTATACGAGAGTGAGAGGGGAAGGGTTCCTCCATTAGTACTTCGTTGGAGGTGGCCAGAATTGGGGGATTTGATAGCAGAGGTGGAGTTAAGGTCAGGTCCATAACTGAGTCGGTGCCAAAGGTAGGAACAGTAGCAATTCACATGATCAGTAGTACGAAATTTCATGTAGACAGGATATCAAACACGAGCAAGTGAAGAAAAATGAACACTAGAAACACTTTCTGAAACCATAAACCATGACTTACCATTATTAACTTTTTTTTTTCAAGTGTGTTAAGATTGTTCATTAGCGAGTAGCCAAAAAGTAAATTATACACTTGGATTATAATGTCTTGTATCATTTCAAATGAGCAAGTGAATTGATAAGCCTAGAGGGCATTCATTAGCACATGAATAAGACATCACTTATAGATTTCTTTCACATAACATTTGCGTATATACGATTTCGATCCATCAGAGGCTTATTACACATAAGGTTGGCCATGAAGATGGGTCAGGTAGAGGCTTATTACATATGATATCAACCACGAAGTGGGGTACAAGCCGCAAGGGCTCAAAGTCAAAGAAAATAAAGTTGGTCATATAGACATAGCTATAAGAACATATGGAAATACTATATTATTCTTCTACACATTCTTAAGAGAAAATTGTATACTTTTTCAATCAAGTCATTTAAGGGATGCTGCTAGACCCTTGATTAGTATATTGATATGATCAATTTACTATCAGTTTTAATAATAAACCTATGAGGTGACACACTAACAGGTATTCCGATCTTTATATAAATTGATTAGTTATTTTTATAAATAAATATAAAATATTAATCTAGACTCACAAGGAAAGTCCTTGAAGGAGTTGGGTGCAACATGTGATTTCTGAAATCCAAATAGGATTTTACACACAAAAAGTACATTAGAAATTGCTGCGTGAGTTACGTGCAAATCCAATTGAGAAAATCTATGTGGTAATAAAATCTAGTTACCACAAATAAATAAATATTTACTCCGGGTAATTCATTATCTTTATTAAATAAGAAAAAAGTTCTAAAATTCCATAGAAAAGCTTGATTATGAGAAAAGTTCTTATAAGAAAAATACTTTATTGGAAGTGTGTGAGTATTACACTAAATTGAGAGAGAAAAATTATTGACAAGAAAATTATTTTCTTACTAAGTTTATTTTCTTATACAATTTTCATACTATCGAAAATATTTTCATATTACGACTATTGTCACGTGTTTTATCATGAAATCTATAAATATAAATACATTTTAAGCACAATTAAAAATGTCCATAATTTTTTTTGGCCATCCATTGCATGTTAGAAGTACCCTGCAATCCTACACAAACATCACACTACTAAAAAAATACCATAATGCTACCACAAATAAATACCTCAATGAATTTCTTGTAATCATCATTTAATTTCAGAAATTAATTTTCAATCACTGCTTCACAGTCATTTTCTGTTTTTATATTTTGAGACAATTTTAATATGAAAAGGGAACAAGAAGGATTATTTAAAAAATGAAATATTGTGAGCTCGTGAAAGATATTAAATTTGAAATGTTAGATTGATAGGGAGAAGAGGAGGAAGAAGATACGAAGGGGCGGGGGGGGGGGGGGGGTGCGAAAAGGTGGCAAATATATATTTTTTTTGCTTTTGGTTTTAATTTCATTCATATGTGACTTTTAAAAAAAAAAATGTCACATTAATTTTTATCATGATATGAATTTTATGAGCGGCACAATGCATGTCTGCTATGGTCCTTTCTTTCTATCAGCCTAACCTAGCAAGCCTCCCCCCCCCCCCCCCCAAATCATACTTCTAAAAATGATAAGTGGTAAGTTAAATAAAATAATAGTAGTAGATCTTCAAATCCATATGTGCTTAAATAAACCTATCATCGATATGATAATATCTCAATCAAAATTTTTTTCGTCATACCATCAATTTCATCAATGACTTTTTAATTTCTACTTCACACTCATTTTTTCATTTCGTGTTTTGAGACACTTTTCATAGAAGATGAATTAAATTATTGTTTGAAAAATAAAGCATTGCAAGCTTGTGAAACATATTAAGTTTAAAATTTTAGATTGACAAAGACTAGAAAAGAAAGAACATATGAAAATGAAAAATCGAAAAGGCAGCAAAGATGTTTTTTTTCCCCTTTGGGGGGGGGGGGGGGGGGGTTTAATTTCATTCTTACGCGAATCTTTTTTAAAACTTTTTATTCAGAATTGTGGTAGTAATTTTACGAGAAATATCATGCATGATTGTTCTTGTCCTTTCATTCTTTCAGCCCTTGCAAGTTTCCTCTCCAATCCTAAAGTTAAAAAAAAAAAAAAAAATAGCGTTGATTAAATAAAATAAAAATAATAAAACTGCAAAAATATTTTCGTTTGAAGAAATCAACATAGGAATACCTCAATTAATTTTCTTCGATCATTTTTACCATGAATATCACAAATCACTTTCAGTTCCGTTGAGCTTCTTATTCATTTTCTAAGTACTAATCATTATGTAAAGAAGAATTGAAAAGAATTGTTTAGAAAATGAAACATTGTGAGGTCTGGAGAGAGGGTAGAGTGTACGCAGTTCATACCACTACCTCTAAAGAGGTCGAGAGGCTGTTTTCGATAGACCCCCGGCTCAAGACAAAAGACAGTATGAAAGAGCAACAAAAGCATAGAACAGGATAGAATAACATATGTACGACATCCACAAACATATTGTACATTGCCAAACACAGGACATCAAGTTCAACCTACATACTGGCTGCGACTCATTCACACCCTTAGCCCTCTATCCTAATGTTATTCCTCCATAACTTCCTATCCAGGGTCATCTCCTCAGTCAGTTGTAGCTGCTCCAAGTCACGCTTAATCACTTCTCTCCGGCATTTCTTCGGTCTATCCCTACCCCGCTTAAAACCTTCCAAGGCCAACCTCTCACATCTACGAACCGGGGCATCCGCGCCCCTCCTCATCACATGACCAAACCACCTCAACCTCAGTTCCAGTATTTTACCCTCCACTGACACTACTCCCACCTTTTCCCGAAAAATTTCATTTCTAACCCTGTCAGCCCTCGAGAATCCACACATCCAACGCAACATCCTCATTTCCGTCACCTTCAACTTTTGAATATGAGAATTCTTAATGGACCAACACTCTGCTCCATACAACATAGTAGGCCGGACTGCAATTCTATAGAATTTGCCTTTCAACTTTAAATCAACACTAAGAAAAAAAAAAAGGAGATATCAAGATGGAGAACTGAAGGGGTCGCAAATATATTTTTTTTCTTTTAAATTTTAATTTTATTGTTATGCCCTCTTTTTTATTAAAAAGAAAGTGATACATCAATCATGATTCTACAACCAAAAGAGGTAAGTATTAGATTTAAAATAAATAGATAATAATACATTTGTAAAGATATCTCTGCTTAAATAAATTTGTTGCCAACATCACAACACTTTAACTAATTTCTTCTTCATCATCATCTACCATCAATTTCGAAAATCACTTTCTAATTTATGTTTCACACTCATGTTCTAGATTTTATTTCAGGACATATATCTTATAAAAGGATTAAAAGACTTTGTGTAAGAAATGAAATATTGTAAGCTTGTAAAACATGTCGAGTTTGAAAGTTTAGATCAACTTTAACCTAAACAAAAATTAAAAGAAATATGAAGCTGGAGAATGAAAAAGGTGGTAAATCTAGTGAAAGATATTGAATATGAAATTTTAGATCAACAGTGAAAAAGAAAAGGAATCAGATATGAAGATGGAGAAGAAAAGGCAAATATATATATATTTTTTTTTTTTAAAATGTTAATTGTATTTATTCTTATACCCCTCTTTCTTTGATTTTTTTTTCCCACAACAATTACGATCATAGTATTAATTATACGAGAAGTATCATGCATGATTGTCTTTGTTCGTTCATTCTGTCATTCTCACCTAGCAAGTCTCCCTCCAACCCTACCAACAAAATAGACAAGCGTTAAGTTAAATAAAAATAATAATAAAC
>NC_061121.1:223167821-223186041 GCF_002878395.1 Capsicum annuum | reverse complement strand
ACAATATAATAGTATTTCAATTAATTTTTTATTTATCATTATTTACTACCAATTTCATAAATCACTTTTTATTTTGTTTCACACTCGGTTTCTAATTGTTCATTTCATGACATTTTTTATATAATAAATAATTAAAAAGTTTGAATTAAAAATAGAGCATCGTGCATGTGAGAGATATTTAGTCTAAAATTTTAGATTGATAATAAAAAATTTTTTTTTAAAAAAGGAGGTATGAAAATGTAGAATATTTTTCTTACACGCCTCTTCTCTTTAGATTTTTATGACACATTAGATAAGCGTTAAGTTAAATAATAAGAATAGATCCGCAAAGGTACTTGTACTTAAATATAATCATCATCTATATCACAAAAATCTTAAATAATTTCTCTTTCATTATTATTTATCATCGATTTCAGAAATAATTTATCAATGTTGTCTTTACACTCATTTTCTAATTTTGTATTTCAAGTCATAATTTTTAAAATAAACATTGCGAGTTTGTGAAAAATATTAAGTTTTAAATTTTATATCAATAATCTATATCTATAATCTATAATCTATATCTACAATCTATATCTATATCTATAATCTATTACAAGTGTGAAAACCCTTAAAAAAGTGATTTGAACTTTTTACCCTTCATTAAAATATTTTGAAATAAGATAAAATCGTCTTTTTTGCCCTTTTTAATTATTAATTAATTATTTTCATAATATGTAGAATTAAAGAGTCCTAAAATATATGGTAAGAGAAATTATATGGCAAGAGTTATTAGGAAAATTAATAATTAAAGAGTCCTAACTTTATATGGTATATTTGAAATCAATTAAAAGTTTATTTAGTCCTTTGATTTTGGACATTGTACGATTCAATTTCTTTTAGACGTAACTTTTCTTTTATTATTGGGATATTAACGAATTTTTTACCTCATATTAAAAGTGACTTTTTAAGTCATTAGATTATTATTGGAAATAAATTAATATGAAGAAAGAATAAAACAAAAGGGGAAATTAAGTACAAAGAGACAAAAGAAGAATTTTTTCTTTTCATTATGGAATAAATTACAAAAAAATTACCTTATATTTAATGAAAATTTTAGCTTATATTTAATGAAAATTTTACAGAAATCAAATATCTTAAATTTGAATACGTAAGAGGAACTAAAATAAAAAGACCAACACAACACCAAAAGTACTTTTATAAAAGCACGTCTAAAATAAAACTTTTTAAAATAAACTAATTTTAGAAGTTTGGCCACACGCTAAAAAGACTGGGTACTTTCTTCTATTTTTTTTTCCTTTTTTTAATTCGATATAAATAATAATTGATATTGTAGTATTAATACTCGATGGACTTGGAGAACAACTTCATTCGCTTAATGATGGAACAAAATAGCTCAACACGTTTAGCCGATAAGGAAGGAACTTGTGCAATACACAAGATTATATGGTACCGCATAAAATAAAATGAATTTTATTATAAATTATGTATCTCACATTCCTTGTCAATACACCTTTAATCCTAAATATTTTACCTACTTTTAAAAACTAATTTATACTTTTTAATGTAACATACTCATAATAATTATTCACTTTATAAATAATATTCATGATTAATGTTATACACACGTGCAAAGTTTTTTACGTACACTTAACTAGTAATTAAAAAACAGAAGGAAGATATGAAGACGGAGAACTGTAAAAGTATTAAATATATTTTTTCCTGTTAGATTTTAACTTCTTCATTCTTACACATTTTAAAAAAAATAAAAAATTATCAGACTAATTTTTATCACGATGTTGATTTCACAATAAAAATCATGCATGATTATCTCTGCTTTCGTCTTTTCTTTCTACCAGTCACACTTAGGACACTACTTTTAATTAAATAAATCTTAAAATTGTTCTGCATAGGTATTTGTGCTTAAATCACTTTTTCAAATAAACGTCGTAAACACAAAATTATACATTTTCCTTTTAAGAAAAACCTTCCCCCCCAAAATCCAGAAATGATAAAAATTCAAATATTTTCTTTATGAGTTAAACCTTATTTTCATCCATAGTTTTTTTTCATTTCAAACCTGATATATTGCATAACTCTCTCTTTCTCTAGTCGTATCTATCTTTCGTCCCTTTACATATTATTTTATGAGAAGTCTCGTATACATAATTATTTCCAACTTTTATTTTCTGTTTTCATCGGTCACACTTAACACACTACCTCAACCCTACAATCAAAAAAGATAATCCTAAGGTAATAAATCTAAAAATAATTTTGCCTAGGTATTTGTACTTGATAGACAACTTTTTCAAATAAACTCAGAATCAAAATTATACATTTCCCTAAAAAAGATACTTTTTCCTCTAAATTTAAAATTTTGGAAAAATTTAAATTTCAAAAACCCCTACTTACATCGATAATTTTTTCATTTCAAAATTGTATATTACATATCTCTCTTGCTCTTTTCCATTCATCTTGTGTCTATCTATATATATAATCTTACAAAAAAACACTATATGCATAATTATTTTTGACTTGTTTTTCATCAGTCATATTTGACACGCTACTTCGACCCTACAAACCAAATACCTAGATAAATAAATTTAAAAATGATTCACATAGGTATCTACATTTAAACAACTCTTTCAAATTAACTCAAAAAAAATATATTATTTTTCTAAAAAAGACCACCCCCACCCCACCCCCCACAACTCCTAATTGAAAAAATATATTTAAAAAATGGGTAAAATTCACAAGTAGCATACTTAAGAGCCTAATTACTAGTTTTATAGCAACAGTTTCATAATTACATTTTATAGAAACTTTTATTTTGTATTTTTAAAAAATATTGTTGTAAAAATACATCTACAAAAAAATTACTGCACTTAAATAACTGAAATTAGTTGAGCTATATAGGGTATAATTACCAATCAAGTAAATATGTTGATTCCTTTTTCATTTAAAACACTTAAAAAACGTGACATCCGTTATAATCAAATAATTTAAATTTTATTTTTTCACCATTAACAGCTGCATTATTTTTTTTTCAATTTCTTCTAAACCAACCCTGTATTGCTTAATCAAATTGAACTGATTCTTATGCGAAATTAACAGCAATTGCAAAAACAAATCAGTTATTCGATTGAATCAAATTCAATTGTTGATTCATATGTTATATTTGTTTGAATTCAACTGTCAGTTGAAAATTCAACCATTACTGCTGTTCAAGGTACATAACCATTATTGCTATTCAGTTCACTTTTTTTTTTTACCATTATTGATGTGCTTATCAAGTTTTGATTGTCGTCGTTAATTTGTATGTGAAAAAATTGTAAAACAAATTATAGTTATAATCAAGACAACAGTAAAATTGGAATTCAAGTATCTGTTGCAAATTTCATCTTTAAAGTTATTTCAATGGAAAAAAAAAATCAGTATTCAACTCAATTTTTTATGATTGTTTGTTGCTATATTGATTGTTTTAACAATAGAATAATTGTAAACAACTTTCGAATTGAAATACATTCAATTTTTTTTGGAAATACTAGATAATTGATTGAACAAATGTTTCTGTTGAAGTTGACGTTATTCTATGAACCCAGATAAAAGTATAAAATATCTTTGTCCATATGTATTTTTGATGTGTTTAATGATAACACTACATATGTATTTTTGATATTGTTAATGGTAATGGTGCATATGTATTTTTGTTTTGTTGTAGAAATTTTGATATATAAATATATATTTGCTAAAATATTTTAGTTTAAGGTAATCTTGCGTGTATGTATTTTTTTAATTGAGATGTTGGTTGTGTATCTTTGTTTGCACGTAATTCTGAAAAGTGCGTGTTATAAGAAGGGATATTTGATAAATTGGTATGTAACATATCAAATTAAAAATTAGTTATGCTCCAGATATATTTTTTTGATATTCTTAGTTTTAACACTGCATATGTATTTTATATGCGATATATGTAAACACTGCATATATATTTTTGTTTTGCTTATGGGAATTTGAGAGTATAAGTGTATATGTGATAATATGTTTGGTGCCTATTTTACTTCCGTTTGATCAAATAGTTTGTGTATTTTGTATTTTAGAAATGGGAAGCATACCAGTCCTTGTGAAACACTCTGATCGATGGACGTACGAAAAAGAACTTCGAAGAATATGTCACTGATGCTATACTGTTGAGCACATCAGCCACATTCGTTGAGTTACACGATATTTTGGCATCTCACTTAAGTGTGGATTTAACCATCAAACATATTCTAGTGGAATATTAAATCACTCCTAATGCAGGGCAGATAGAAAAACATAACGATATGGGTTTAAAAGTGTTTATATTGCAGAAAAAGTTGATACAAGACATGAATTGTCTTCCCTTATATGTAAGCATTTTGGATAAAGTTATAGGGAGCAACTTGGCAAGTTCATCTATATGTGTTGCTGAAAGAGGAATCAACTGTAATAACTTGGAAACAGTGATAAATACAACAAATGAAGGAGCTTTGGCGGTTTGTGAAAATACAGAAGCTTTAGATGTTTTTGAGATGGATCCTGTTGAGGTGATTATCTCAGACCCACATCATAAGAATGTTAAGGAAGACCAGGTTTACTTGAGAAAAAGAATTTTAAAGTCAGTCATGAAGGACTATTCAATTAGGGAGAAGTTTCAAACGCGCAGTAAAAGGTCAAGTAAGAAAACGTACGTACATTTTATATCTCTCATATCTTGTTTAATATTAGTTTGGATATGTATTTTTAATGTAATAAATTATGTTGCGTGCAGGTATATATTATTTTGCAAATCAAGAAACTGTGAGTTTTTAATGCATGCATCAGGAATAGAAAACAGGAATGTTTAGAATAAGAGAATTCAGACCTCAACATACATGCCCGGTGAAGGACAATATCTATCCAAAGGTGCATGCAACTAGTATGTTGATATATGGTATGGTTAAACAAAAATTCAAAAACCACAAAAGAAAATACAGTGCGACAGAAATAAAAAATGACATGAAGGAAGATTTTGGTATGGATTTGACATACACTTTATGTTGGAGGGCAAAGGAAAGAGCGTTAGAAGAATTGAGGGGTAAGCCATCAGCATATTATGGGAAACTGCCATTATACTTATATGTTCTAAATACTACCTATCCGGATTCACATATAAGAATGAAGAAGACAGATGATAATGCGTTCTTGTATGTATTTATCGCTCTACATGCATTCATTAAAGGATTCGATTATTGTAGACCAGTTGTAGTTGTTGATGCTAGTCATCTAAGAGGAATGTATATTGGGGCATTTATAACAGCATGTACAACGGATGGAGTAGGTTAGTATCATTTAATTACTATAACTGGTTGTATTTTTTTTTGGCTTTCTATTGTAGAGTTGAAAAATACATATATCCAATTCATAGATACATATGTGTATATACTTAGATATATGTTCAAAGTTTTTTGAATGAAACATGTAAAATTGATTATGTTTGATAGTGAGGTTGATGTAAATTTTATTATATGTAATTGATACAATTTCTGGTAGATAAAATATACATTTTAATTGAACTATATTGTAATAAATACATATGCAGTTCCTAACTGTATTTAAATCGGCCTGCGCAGATCTTTTTTATATGCGCAGGTTCTATATTTTCTTTGGCATATGTTGTGCTTGATTCTGAAAATTATGAATTATGTATACAAGTCATATATTTCCTTTGGCATATGGTGTGCTTGATTCTGAAAATGATGCATCTTGGACGTGGTTCTTCAAGAATCTAAAGGAAGCGTACGGGGTTAGACAAAACATATATGTTGTGTCTGAAAGGAATCCAAGCATCATAAAGGTTGTTGGTAATGTGTATGAAGATGCTCCACATTATGTATGTATGTGTCATCTATGGGGTAATGTGAAAAAACTTTACAGAAAGTCACACGATGCATTGTCGGAGATATTTTATACAATGGCCAAATCATATTCAAAATCAGAATTTCACATGTTAATGGAAAAAGTTGAGGCAACTGATATAAGGGTGAAGATGTATTTGGAATTGACCGGTTACGAAAAGTGGGCTAGGTTGTATGCAACAGTTCACAGAGGATGGACTTTGATTTCAAATATTGCAGAGTCAATAAATGGAGTGCTTGTATCAGCTAGAGAACTGCCAATTTATGACTTTCTTGAGGAAGTTCGATTACTGTTTGCAAAATGGAATTGTGCAAATAGGCAGGAGGCTTCATATACTTTCACAACACTCATTGAAAAGTTTAATGACGTACTCAGTTAGAACGAGGCTTTGTGTACCCGTATGACGGTATGACCTTTTTGATTTGTGAAAATTTTAATTATGGACACATAAATATGAAAGGATAAAATGCATAAAGTATCAATGTGAAAATACTTTTCATGCAGTTGTAAATAAATGAAAAGATATAAAACATAAAATATATGAACATTTGAAATACAAAATATGTATTTTGCATATGTATATTGTTGTATTGAAAATTACTAACAACTGCATATGTATTTGGCTGCTCTGTAAAAATGTACTCTGCATATGCATTTTTATTACATAAATATTTTTTTATTTTTATGTCAGGTTATACCAGCCACAGAATATCTATATACGGTACATGACAAATAAAAGCACTTCATTGTTTGCATCAAAGAAAAGAAATGCTCATATAATGCTTTTCAAATAGATGAGATACCATGTGCACATGCTTGTGCGGTGTTAGAGAAAAAGAATTTTGAGAAGGGGCCATACTGTTCTGATTTGTTTAAACCAAAAACAGTTTTGAAGACATATGATGTTCCAATCTACCCGTTGCCACACAACGATGACTGAATAATTCTAGAGACCACACTTGCTGAAATAGTACTGCCTCCAAAATACAAAAGACCTCCAGGAAGACCTGCAAAGAAGGATCGTGGAAAATCAGGTCGGGATATGTTTTGAAAGAAGAATATCAACTCATGTGGTGGTTGTGGGGCTAAGGGTCACAATAGGCGCTCTTGTAGGAAATATCGCAAATGATACATTTCTTTTTCTGTATTGTTTCTTAAAAAAAAAAAAATTTCCTTTTTTATAGTGATGAACTAATTCAGTTTAGTTAATGCATTTATGAATCATTTGACAATTAAAGTCAGTAATATCTGAATAATGGAACTATATATGTTTGAAAATCTGCACATTACATATGTATTTTTAAGCAGCAGTTCATATGTATTTTTGACATAGTAAATATATGTTAGGTTAAAGGTGGTAACTTTGATTAACAAAACAAGTATATGATTCGTAATTGTTCAAAGTTTTAAATATATGTGACATATAAATATATGTTTGAATTGCATAATGTTATTACTGCATATGAATTTATACTGTAAAAATACATTTGATGTATAATACAAATGTATTTTTTTAAAAAAATATAATCACTGCATATGTATTTTGTAACTATAGACAAACCTATAACTTCATAAAAAAAGTCAAATTTATCTTTAATTCAAATTCTCAAGTATAATTATTTTAAATGAACACATATCAAAAATTAAATATTAGGTTTGATCAATATGTATTTTCCAACATCTTTATATTAACACGAAATATGTATTTTTTGGGGAAATATTTATAACGTATAATTCATATGTATTTTATAGCAAAATATCAACACTGCATATATATTTTTTAAATAACTGCATTAAAATGTCAAATTACACTTTAATTTAAATCCTAATTTATAATTATAGTTAATGAAAATATAGTAAAAATGCATATTAGGTATATGGCAGTTGTATTTTTTAAGTGTTTGTTTCTAATATTTCATATGTATTTTTTTGCTGAATAACAATTGATTTATACTACATATGTATTTTTAAGGATAATATGAAAACTACATATGTATTTTTTAACTAAATCTCACAGTAAAATGTTGAATCCCTTAAATCTAACACTACATGTTGTATTTAACAATATAGGAATGTGGTGAAAAACTTTAAAGAACAACAACAACATACTAAAATACATATTATGAATGATCCATATGTATTTTTGCAATATTTGATTTTAACACTGCATATGTATTTTTATACGATATATGTAATTGTAAATGTAATATAAAAACTACGGAAGTATTTTTTAACAAAATCTCACCGTAAAAGGTAGAACTCCATGAACTATGAACAATTTCAAAACATATAATTAGTCTGTACAATCAAAACCTACATCCATAAACTAGTTTCAAAAGTACAAAAAGTCAAAAATTAATAAACCATCATACATCAACAACTTCAGTGACACTAGTTATTCTACTTTACCTTGCAGGCCTCACGGGTGCTTCGACATCACTAATGGCATTTGCTTCTTATTTTCGGATCCCATAATCCCACCAAAGTGCAGCATATCTTGTACAGAGTGCGTTGGGGTCGAACTCTGACGCAATAACTTTGTGACCATAAGAAAGACACTCTGCATACATAACCATAAACACACCACAGTCCCTACAAAAAAAAAATTGATTAAATGGTGAAATATATTTTGTACAAAGATACTATTTTGATATATGTAATTTCAAAACTTACAAGCTTCCACAGGGTTGTTGAGGCAAATCATCTTGAAATAAAACATCAAACATATCTGAGGATTCTTTGTCTTTGTAGCTTGGATGGCTTTGATGATCAATCCCTTTCTTAACATAGAAATCACATGCTTGGAGACACAATGGAATAATCTTTGCTATTTTCTCCATCTCAGCAAGAACAGTCGCATAATGACCACTGGATTCGTATGAATCATACAAGAATATACACCTCTCTAAAAATGATAAAACCGCGAGAACCCAGTGATATTTTTCCTTTATATTGACCGAAATAAAAATGTCTTCGACTGTATGCCATGGCACTGCGGCATGCATACGAAACCCATTGATGTATTTCATAAGATGGTGCTCCTAACCTCCATCTTTAAGATTTTGAGCATCCATAGAATATACATCATTCAACGATCTAATTACGTTCATAAAGTTCAGTCAACTGTACTGTATTTGTATGATTTGTTTGGCTCATTTTTGTACGAACTGTGCGGCCCATACTTTGACTTCTTCCTCAAGTAGTAAAAGCAGACATCAATATGCTGCATTAGTGAATACAACAAACTTTAGAGCATTCAAAAAAATTGTATTCTAAATATTACAGTCTATGCAAGTAAAAAAATACATATGTAATTTTTTATATTAATGTAGATGACTTGTGTATCAAAAATTGCATTCTTAAAGTTCAGTTACATGCAGACAATGTTATCTGCATAGTATATGCAACAGTATTTGATGTAGTACACTATATCATACTTTGAATTCTTAAAAATACATACACGTTAAACCAAATGTATTTCAATGCAACCTAATATGTATTTTTAAGTATTGTTACAGACGAAATGGAAAAATTTTCATTTCAAAATAATATACTTACCGAGTCTGTCCATGTCTGATCTGCAAATCCCATCGTATAAAACCAGTTTTTATTTTCCACAGTCTCAACACCAAATGTATCTTTGAAATTTCTGATTTTCCCCTCTTGTAATGATCTACTTTTCCTTTTCTGTGTATTTTAAGGATTTGGTAAACCATGAAAACATGTATTGATACAAAAAAATAATTTGTCACTATTCAAAAGAACAACCCCTTAGCAGTAGCTTTTAATAGGTCCACAGAAATCCAGTCCGTGAAGTTCTTGTGTATTAGGAGGTGTTCTAACTTGCTCCTTGGTATCAAGTTCTACCTCTGAATCAGTGATTTCTCTGTTGATCTAACAAAAAGATTGAAAAAAGAATATTACATATTTTCCATCAAATTGAACCTAAATAAACTCAAAATATATAATAGTTAGATACATATCAGTCTCAGAAGTTTTTGCATCCAAAATTTCATGATGAGATTCTTCTTGACGGTTTGCCGATGGATGTATGATGATGCTTTGTATTTGATACACATTTAGGCTAGGTAACATCTCATCAGGGATTGTGAATTGCGAATTAGACAAAAATTATTTCATCAATTTTCTCATCGTTGGTCTGCCAAAAAATAAAAGAAAAAATTTAATTTTCCTATTGATTATTACATGACATGAAGATAAAGTTAACATCACTATACATACTTGACAATCATGTTGAACAACCTTCTCAGAATATAAGTAATCCAAATTTATACTTTGGAGAAGCTCATCAGGGATTAATTGTTGAGAATCAATTTCAACATTCATTTTTTCAGAATTCAAAACAGTGTGCCCCTTGAAAACAAGTATAAAAATCAAAACATCAAACAAATATGTACTTGTATCTGTTTATATATGCGAATTCAAATGAATATATATATATATATATATATATATAAAATTTAATTATTTACCTTTTTACCAAGCAAATTTTCCTCCAATTCTTGATCAACCTCCAAACTTAATCGTTGTGGTGATTTTTCGGTACCAACATAATCCATATTTTGGAGTTCAGGATCTTTATCAGTATGTTGTTGCTACAAATACATATACAAACTAAAATAACCTATTAATACTTGAGTCAAAGTTTTTTTTTTTTTTTTTGAAATAGAATATACATATTTATATATAACATCAAACTCAAAAATACATATTATAGAACATAACAAAATAATCATCCATTGTTAAAATACATATGCATTGTTAAAAAATACATATGAATAAAACTAAAAATACATATGTAGTTTTTAAAAATACATATGTAGTTTTAAAAAATACATATGCACTGTTAAAAATATATATGAATAAAACTAACAACACACTGTGTCGCATGTTATAGTGTTTTTAATGAACCAAATAATATTTATTGTTACTAAGTCAATCTTCAATTCTATTGCAAATTTGACAGTCTATTAACCTCAGCTATATTTTGAATATAAAATTTAAAAGTACAAATAAATATGTATTTGGAACTTTAATATTTACCTTTGTACCGTCAGAAATATTATCCGAAGATTGAACAACATCAGGACTGAAATGTTGTCCAGATTGCTCTAATCCTCCCTCATCAACATTTGTTGCTTTATCAGCTTCAATATCTTCAACCTGCTCCTGAAAAAATTGTGTCCAATAACATAACGAGTTATTTTATAAAATGTGAAGTATTTGTATAAGGAAGTCAAATAAGTATATATATATTCAAATCAACTAAGATTTTCAAAGAAAAAAATTACCTTGCTTTGAGCAAATGCTTTCTTCAACTTTTTGAATTTTTTTCTCATTAGACCACGAATTCCTTTAAATTCGCGACCAACCTGTTTTGATAAAAAATATATATACAAAAAAATTTTCATGAAAAACAAAATATTTTTCAAAAAAAAAGTACCTCATCGCGGAATGCATCAAAATCTTTCTTAGAAATAAAGGCTTGTTTGTCAACATGATTCTTAGGCTTTGACACAGTTACTTCCTCTACATGAATATCTGGCTATGAGTGTACCTGAGGAAAAATAACCCGAGCTGTTTGCTTTCCTTTCGCCTTTTTGAAGAAGATGTCTGCCTTGTTGGAATTGACTTGAAAATTGGTGTCTTCATTCCATCAGCCTTTGCAGCACGAGGGGCTGATGTTCTTTTTTGGGTATGCTCGTCAAAACTATCTACTTGTTTTTCCCTTAAAGGTTTCTTCACTACTGGTGTTGAGGAATCAACCTTTTGTTTCTTCTTTGAATGTTCGTTGCTCTTTCTTGGTGGTGGATCCTGAAAGTCGTCATCAGAATCAACAGAATGTTCATGTTGTGTTGCATCCTTCTGTGGTATTTGCAATTTTGACAACTCCTTTTTCGTTGGCTCTATGTTCTTAAAGACAACCTAGAATAACAGGTAAATAATAAATGTTAAAGAATCAGTTAAACAATTGTAACTGAAAATACATCTATATATACTGTAAAATACATATTAATACATATGTATTTATTAAGAACAAACATTGCCATCATCATTAAACATAGCATTTATTAAAAACTCAAAGCGTGGACGAGGTGCAATCGTATTTCAATTTAATAATCGAGGAATTCGATTATCAACCTTCGATGCAATCTTTGGTGGGACATTTGAACAACACTCGTAAAGCCACACTTGAATAGCCAGTGACATTCCCTGAATCAAATAAAATTGACCACCAACTTTCAACCGGTTGTTCAAACTTCTGGCCAAATCTTCAAAAGATAAAACCCCCATGAAAAATCCTTATATCTTCCACTATTGACCAAATCGAAATGAAAACGGGGTATTACCACAGTTTCAACATTAGATAAGACAAATGAATGTAGAAAGTACAGGATTGCAAATTTCTCAGCATCCGCATCATTGTTCTCCCCCCATACTCTATCCGTGAATGTTAGAAATAGTTGCCTTTTCTGTATAATTTCTGCCCCATTGAAATACTTCTCAACCATCCTATTTGGTACACTCTTGTCAAAAATAAAGTCATACCTATTTGACACACAATTCAATCTAGTTATGATGACAAATTTCCTGGGAGTAAAATTAAGAAAGGTCCTATTAGCACAAATCAAAATCCCAAAAGAAGAACTATCCTTCACCTCAAGCGTCATAATGCATCTGCACAATTGTGCTTGCACTACACATTGCTGCTTCTTCATAAAATAACCAAAAATATTTTTCTCGCAAAAGTTTTTAAACTGTTCCTTGTTTAAAATTGCGCGTATGCTTCCATAAATATCTTTGTCACTGTAAGAACAGATGTGTGGTGCAAATCTTGGAAGTTTTTTGACAATGAATATTTTATCCCGCATCACCTATAAAAAGAATCACATAACATGCAGCCAACAAATCAATCATCCAATAAAAATCAAAAACATATAACAGGCATATGTATTTTTATCATATCAAAACTGCAACAAACACTGAAAAATACATATCAAATATACTAAAAACATATAGTCAATAGATTGTTCTGGTATTTAAGCTTAAACTAACATGCATAAGTATTTTTATAGTTTCAAAACTGAAACCAACACTGAAAAATACATATTATATATACTAAAAATACATATATCCAACAGATATCTGAACATCCTCATCAATACAATATCATCTTCACAAATCATCATTTAATCAGTAAATATCATCATAACATCAAAATACATATTAATTACATAAAAAAAATACATATAACTTACAACTTTAACAACATCTTTACTTAGGGCAAAAATACATTTTACTCAAAAATACATTTAGAACAAAAAAATACCTCTTCCTCGCTAACATCTTCAGAATCATCATCAAAAGAGATCTGAACATCCTCATCAACCTTAGTCAAACCTTCAATTTCTTTCGCTTTCCTTTTCTTCTGGATTTTTTTGATTTTTTTTTTCTTCTGAGAAGGCGATTTCTTCAACATTTTTTTTTTCAAAAATTTTTCATCTTCAGCGGTTTGTTGAGAAACTTCGACTGAATCTCCTCCGGTTTCTCAGATTTCTTCGACTATAACGAATTTGAAACAACTTTAACTACATCTTCTTGAGTTAATCCAAGACTAAAAGATGGTCCACAAGCATAGACCAACTTCGAATTACTTATACCACTATATGTTCGTGATTTTGATGTTTGTTCCGCCATTAAAATCAAAAACCTTAAATTCTGATTTTGAGATATATTAGAGTATGCTAATTCTGAAATTTACCCAAAAAATGTTAACATGCAATAGTTAAATTAAGAGTTACCTGAAATAGATGAAGATAATCTTTACTGATGATGCTAAAATCGTGCAAAGTGAAAAAAATTGAAGCGGGAAGATATCGTTTAGGGAGAAAAAAACGGAAAAAAATCTTTCAAAATAATGAAAGAGAAGGCGAATGGCATGAAAATAGGGAAACTGACAGTAACTTCTTCAAGTGGGTAAAAAGTAGGGACCACATAAAATAATGCTATGGATGTTACAAAATGTAATTTAATAAAATTGTTGTTATTTTTTGTAATTTCATGCTTAAGTTTGATACTTTATGCATTTTTTTCAAAAAAAATTATGGGTTAAGTTCTATTATCATCCATACTTTTTTATTCAACGTTGTATTCTCTCTCTTACCCTTTCCTATATGTATTTCTATTATATAGTTTTACGAAAAGTATTATAAGCATAATTATCTCGATTTTTATTTTCTTTTTTCCATCAGTCACACTTAACACACTACCTCGACCCTACTAACCAAAAACAATAATTTCTAGATAACTAAATCTAAAAACGATTCCACCTAGATGACTGCACTTAAACAACCTTCTTGAATAAACTCAAAAAAAAAGTACTTTCTTCGTTTTACTTTAGTTGAACGCATTACAGTTTGCACGGTGAGTAAGAAATCATAAATTAAATAATAAATTTTACTATTTTATCTTAACTCGTATTAATGATGTTCACTGGTATAGGAATGGACATTAGAATTGTAATTATTCATATTTAATATATATTATTAATTGTAGAAGTAAAATAAAAAATAATTAATTAATTCTATCCAAATTTAGTAACTGATCAACTAATACCAGACATTTATTTCTAGTAAGTTGATTTCACAAAAAAATTATGCATGGTTATCTCCGCCTTCATCTTTTCTTTCTATCAGTCACACTTAACACGCGGCTTTTAGTTAAATAAATCTAAATTTTTTTTTGCATAGGTATGTGCTTAAACACCTTTTTCAAATACATTCAAAACAAAATTATACATTTTCCTTTTAAAATAGCCCTTTCTCTCCAAAATCCAAAAATGATAAACATCCAAATATTTTCTCTATGGGTTAAACCTTATTTTCACCTATTATTTTTTAATTTCAAATTAACCTAGTATATTAAATCTCTCTCTCTCTCTCTCTTTTCGTATTTGTCTTTCATTAGTTTGCATATAATTTTATGAAAAGAATTGTATACATAGTTATTTTTAATTTTTATTTTATCTTTTCATCGGTCACACTTAACACACTATCTCGACCCTACAACCAAAAAAGATAATTTGAAGATAAATAAATCTAAAAATAATTTTGCCTATGTATTTGTACTTGATAAACAACTTTTTCAAATAATCTCAGAAACAAAATTATACATTTTCCTAAATGAGGATACTTCTTCCTCAAAATTTGAAAATTTGGAAAATCTAAATTTCAAAAATCCCTTCTTACATCCATAGTTTTTTCTATTTCAACATTGTATATTACATATCTCTCTTGCTCTTTTTCATCTACCTTGTGTCTATCTATATATATAATCTTACAAAAAGTACTATATACATAATTATTTTTTGATTTTTATTTTTTAATCAGTCATACTTGACACACTACTCCAACCCCACAAATCAAATCCTTAGATAAATAAATCTAAAAACGATTTCACATGGTATCTAGAGAAAATTGAAGGAAAGGTGTCTTTTAAATCTTGAATGAAGGATTGGTGACATTGACCAACTTAAAAGGTCAAACATAATTAGGAAACTTGATTAACTTAATTGTGGACTTGATTAATATTTTTAAAACTTTTTAATCTTTTCAAAAATATAAATCAACCCAACCTACACCCCTCTTCAATCCAAATCATCGACCGTCTCTCAATAGTTTCTCTCAACCAACAGTTTTGCAAATTTCTCCTTTCAATTCCCGACGATTTCAACCTCCGGCGATAAATAGTTGGGCTTCGAGTTTCTTTTCGACTTCAACCGTCAATCGACGTCACAACCTTGCTCTCCGACCACAACATCTTTGAATTCTTCATCGTTCCTTTTCTTTTTTCATAGGTAAAAAATTATGGTCTTTCTAGTTTTAAAGAGAACAAGAAACTTGAGCCAACTTCTATTATAGTATTGGTTAACATTGTAAATATTTGTTGCTTTAATTTGAAATGCGGTTTGAATAAAATCTTAATTTCTGGTATTTCTTCTCTTCTCTTCGCTTTTCTTCTTTTCTCTTTTGTTGTTTGATTTCAAAGTTTAATTTGTTGTGCCCATTACTTGGTTGATTTGTTCGTGTTCTTGGTAAAAATGGTGATATTGTTGTTGTTCTGTTGAACAAAATTATGCAACTATTTTTTTTCTCTAACAGATTATCCATCTGGTGCAACATATTAACATCTGATGCATTAGATTTAGTATATGATGCAACAAATCAATCATCTGATGCAACAGAGGAACTATCAAATTAAAATTCTTATGCAACAAATTAAATATCTGATGCAAAAGATTAACCATCTAATGCAATAGATAAATCATCTGATGCAACAGAGGAACCATCGGATAAAAATTTGACGCAACAGATTTAGTATATGATGCAACAGTTTAACCATCTGATGCAACAAATTAACCATCTGATGCAACGGAGGAACCATCAGATTAAAGATCTGATACAATAGATGGACCTCTCATTGGATAAAATCCTATCAACTCTTCCAACAGGACATGTCTAAGACTTGATTTTTCCAACTGATCATCCATCTGTCATGATAGACGACCCTTCTATTGAAACAAATCTAAACAATATTAACTGTTGATAACTGTTCCAATAGAACACTCATATGTTGCAACAGATGTGTGACCTGTTGCATGGACCATTTATCTTTCTCAACAGATAAGTGATATATTTTGTATTATGCAATAGATTACTCAACCATTGCTACAGTTTAGTTAACTGCTTTAACAGATCACTCATATGTGATCTATTGCACAAACCATTCATCTTTCTCAATAGATGAGTGATATATTTTATATTATTGCAACAGATTACTCAGCTATTGCTATAGGTTAGTTAACTGTTCCAGTAGATCATTCATATATTATAACAGATGCGTGATCTGTTGCACAGACCATTCATTTTTCTCAATAGATAAATGATATATTTTGTCTTATTATAACAGATTACTCATTTGTTATAATAGGTTATTTAACTGTTACAACAGATCACTCATAGATTATAACAGATGTGCGATCTGTTGCACAGACCATTCATCTATCTTAAAAGATGAGTGATATATTTTGTACTGTTGCAACAAATTGCTCATCCATTACAACAGGTTAGTTATTTGGTGCAACAGATAACCTACCTAGTGCAACAGATGTGTGATTTATTGCAACTGTTATCTTACTATTTTGCATGTTAGATTTACTATTATCTTTTTTTAACGATGCATTAATTAACTATAATATATTTTTTATGTTCCTGATAATTTTAGATAATATGGCTCCCAAAATAACAGAAACCGAATCAAGTCCAAGTAAAGGAACAAGGGAAGCAGCTAGGCTACATCCACCACTCCATGAGTTTGCTTTACAAGCGTTATCTCAATAAGGAGCAGAATATGATGAACACGGGGAGGAGGAATATTTCAAAAGAGATTATCCAAATGCTAATAGCCCTTCCACCAAAGAGTTGGTCAAAACCTTTAGTATTTATCGTTATCCTGTGAGAATGTAGTGTGATGGTTCCACAGATTTAATGGGTGATTTTGTGGTTAAGTCAATCATGGGAAAATCTTTCATCGCGTTTAGAAAAATACTTTGAGAATAAAAATTGGATGCTTATTTCAGGGACAGCTGCTCTGGAAAATATCTTTGATTTGTCGGAGGACAACAATACTCATTTCCAAATGAAAATGGTATATAAACTTCTCAAGCGTAGGTTTATGTATGAAAATAAAGATAAGATGGACCAGGTGTGGATAAATTACTATGGCATGCCTGTTTGTTTTGGGTGGAACGAGTTTGCCATAGTTACTGGACTAAAATGTTATCCTCCTTCTCTTTCTCATGTTATACCAATTCTAACCCAAATAAAGCACCCCGCACACCCAAAAGGCAAAGGTAAGTCGTGTGATCGTGATGACCTGGTGTTCATTGTTGGTCCAAGCTTCAAAAACAAAAATTTGATAGATGCGTTGAAAGGTAAAAGAATTTCAAAGAAGCACAAGAAATCATTGTGCTTGGTTTGGTTTGTACATAATATTCTTTGGGCGACAGATGTTAACAACAACATAAGCATTGGTTTAATAAAGCTCTCTAAGGATCTTGAGGCGTTTAATAGCTATCCTTGGGGTTATAAAAGCTTTAAGATGACTGTCAAATATTTGTTGACTCCGTTAGCGTCAAAGATAGTTAACTTATATGGCTTTCCATAGGCTTTCATGGTAAATGTTTCTTTCTTTTATTATGATATCATTCATTTTTTTACTC
>NC_061121.1:223139874-223164821 GCF_002878395.1 Capsicum annuum | reverse complement strand
TCGCTAGTTCCGACCAATCAAGAGTTGAAGATGCCATTTTTTATTATGTTACAG
Source organism: Capsicum annuum (assembly GCF_002878395.1). Classification (NCBI taxonomy): domain Eukaryota; kingdom Viridiplantae; phylum Streptophyta; class Magnoliopsida; order Solanales; family Solanaceae; genus Capsicum; species Capsicum annuum. Next base: position 223,164,767 of record NC_061121.1, on the reverse strand, counting down.
TCTGTGCAAACTTTATCGGACTCTAAGGTCATTGACAGAATAAAAATAGAATTGTTTGGAGCAACAACTATTACAATAAAAATAATTTTAGAGGGTGGACGTGTTGTTGTTGATGGTCTTAGTGGTGATGGAGCTGTTGGTGGTGGTAGTGGTGCTGCTATTGGTGCTAATGATACTCCTCTTACAGTATTTAAAACAAACCATTATGAGTATGATCATATTGATTATACAGATTTTGCCTCTCCCAGCGAATATTTTACATACAAATGTCAAGACTGGAAGGCGAAACATGATTTAGTGATTAATGCTATTAATGCATTAACTACTTCTGTAAAGGAATTGACGTTTAAGAGGGGTTTCATTCCATTATAGAGGATTTTATATCCATCCACTCTATTAGAGATTAAGGCTAAGAGGAGAAGGAAAGTAATTTCCAAGGCATTATCAAGCATCCAAAAAAATGAAATTACAACTCCTTTGTTCGTGTGTTGTACTGAGCAATGTATAATGTCCAAAGGAGAGCAGCACGAGCTGAAGAAGGTGAATATATATGTTTGTTCCAACTAACAAACAAACACATATTTGTTTCAACAGATGACACATCTGCTAAAAATTATCAAACAGATATATACATTTGTTGCAACAGATGACTAACTTGTTGCATCAGATAAAGTATCTGATGCGACATATGTTTCATCTATTTTTAGAAAATCAAACAGCTCTTTATACCACTTTTATTTGTACCAACAGATGACCTATTTGTTGTAACAGATGAGTCATATGTTGAAACAGATGGTTCATCCATTGGAAATTATCATACAGGTCTTCCTCATATAGAAATTTGTCCCAACAGTTGATTCATTTATTGCAATAAAAATATAATATATTTGGGACGATTTAAAACAGGAAGAAGACCTGTTTGATTTTCTAGAACAGATGAGTTATCCTTTTTTATTTTGTTGTATCTCTGTGATTAGTATTGACTAATTTTGACTTTACAGGTGGATGTAGAAGCTACTGTTGAACAACATTGACAATATGCTACTCTTTTTATATAAATACGGAGAACAAAAAGCGCAGAACCCTTACGTAAGCGGCAATAAAGATCTATAACGACCAAAGCAGAATTCCATAGCACCGGATGAAGAACAACTTGTACATATTGAGTAGATCTTTATAGCTTGAGTCTGTCAAAGTAATAACCTCACCCCTCCTTAGGAATTCTTGGCATCAATACTTAAATTGTTGATGTATTTGCTGAGATCTGTACCCATAATAATTTTTTTACATTTCATTTATTCATTGATTTGTTTCAACTAATTTCTGAAGGCTTTGATTTATTTATTTTGTCTATGAATTTTATTTTTTTCGTAGATTTGAACTAATTAATTGAAATAGAATATTAGATTCAAATATTACAACAGATAATATATTTGTTGCAACAGACAACACATCTATTACAAAATATCAAACAGAAATTTGACATATATTGCAACAGATAGGTAATCTATTAAAAATTATCAAACAGGTCTTCCCACTGTTGTAGCATATAGACTTAGATAGAAACATCGATATAATGCAACAAATAACCAACTCATTGCAACAGATAAACTATATGTCAGAATAGGTAGAATATCTGTAACAACAGATGGACAATTTGTTGCATTATAAAAATTCAACTTTCATTAGACATACAAAATTGCCACTACATGTAAAAAAGTGAAAGTGACTTGAAATAAAAAAAGGCAGAACCCATCGATAGTGTTCAGTTTAAACACCTAAAATAAAATAGGCATCAAGTAGACAGTGTTCAATTTAAACATGTAGAATAAAATAGGTATCAAATGTGTCAGTTTGTCACTTTTTGCCCTGTTGGCTGCTCACGTGTAACTCACGCAGCCAAGGCTCGTTGAACCCCTATTTTTGCTGATTTGGCCTTTAACGGTTATTTTTCTCCCATTGTATTATATATTCATCTTCTTCCTAAAATTTAACCCTAAATTCTCAAATCTTCTTTTCCTTCTTCATCTTCTTTTCTCTATCCAAATTCATCTCGATTATTTATATTTTTCTACATATTTTTTTATTCTTTCCAACTAAGCTTGACAATGTCAAGCTCATCTTCCACTATTTTTTGTGACAAAGATTTTTGATATTGTAAGTATGGTCATGACGCTCTATTGAAGACTTCTTGGACTCAATAAAATTTAGGTCGTAGGTTTATTACTTGTAAGATTTCAAAGGTAATATTTTTTTTATTTAATTAGTTGATTACTTATTGACTTGTAATTGTGGTCTTGTTTTGTAGAAGTTGGGTGGATGTGATTACTTTGATTGGTATGAAGAATGACACCCTTCACAAGCAAATCGTATAATCTGGGGTTTGTTGAAAAAAGTCAAGGCTTTTGAAGAGAAACATAATCAAGCAAGAAAATACTACATTGTTGGCGTTATTGCTACGAGTTTGGTGGTGTTGGGCACATGGATATTCAAGCCTAATTTTTAAACTTTTCATGGTGGTGTATTTGTTTTTGCTACTGGTTTGGTGTTGTTGAGCACATGGATATTCAAGCATAATTATTAAAAAATATCAAACAAATTTAGGCATATATTGCAATATGTAGGTCATCTGTTGGAAATTATCTAACAGGTCTTTCCACTATTTTAACAGATAAAACTATATCAGCATAATGCAACAAAGGACCAATCTATTACAATAGATAAACTATATGTCAGAACAGATAAATAGAGTTTACAACAGATGGACAATTTGTTGCATTGTGAAAAACTCAACTATCATTAGACCAAAAAAATTTCTCCTGCATGTATTTATATGTATGTATGTAATGTAATGTAATGTGAAGTTTGTAAAGTGAAGTGACTTGAAATAAAAAAATTATTATTTCATAGGCTCTTCTTTATACACAAGCTCCAAGCGTCTAGTTAGTACCCCAGAAGCTCTGACCTCTTGCATGTTTGCCGCAGCATTGTCGTAGAGAAAGGTCGTTGGCTAGACCATTTTTATGCCGGTCAGCAAACATTTGATGTGTACAAGAGCCTGTGACATGCACGCGGCAGCGGTTTTATTTTTTGAAAAGTTCATGTCCTTATTTCGACTTTCAAAATCTCATGGTTGTTTCATCAACACTTTCTTGACAAACGATCCATCAGTTTACTCTGCCTCAACAAGATGGGGAACAACTTCAACAATGGTTGCATGTAGGTAAAAAAATTGACCTCATCTAAGGTAGGTAAGTTGCATCCATAAACCTTGATCTTTCTCTCCTCGAGAAGTATCTCAATAGCTTGATAAGGTATGTCATCCACATTCATGACTCCAAGAATCCTCTTTGCCTCGATCCAGCTCTTGCTGTGTGGATTTGACTTCTCCCCTCTAACATATTTTATCATTTTTTTATCCCATTAAAACCCAAAAAGTAATGAATAAAATCCCTCGCCACCGGGAGTTGACGCTAGGTTACTGAGATAATCGTACCTATTCTTCAGATTCCTATAAAAAGCGAGGTCCATTATCCTATCGGTAGCATCATAAGCTTCTGGGTAGGCTAATTGCCTACCCCTCATGAGGCAGAGAATTTTTTCAACATACTGTGATATAAGAAGTCAATTTTTAAATAGGTTAGTAATTTTAAAGAAGGAAAACATAGTGAAATATACAACGGATGGTCCATCTATTGCAGAGGATTCTCATATTCACAGATTATCCATCTAATGCAACTTATACAAGAAATGGGTAATATGTTGTGACAGAACCACCACAAGTTGCACCAGAATACACATATGTTGCAATATATTTACAAGTATATTAGAAGGTTAGGTTAGAAAAAGTAAACTTACCCTGTCCATGTACTGCGTACGCTTATCTGTCATACTTCTAAAGTCTTCAGCGGAAAAGGTATGGATGGGGAAATCTTTTTCACCTTACTTGGCCTTTCGCGGATCCCTCTTCTCTTTGGGGCCAAGTTTCGCGTATATGTCTACCTTCTTGAATGGACCCTGAACTTTAACAACTTTTGGAAAGGGAGGAGTTGCAATTTTTTTGGATTTTCGATTGGAGAGTACTTGGCTAATTGCTCTTTTCTTCCTCCTAACTGTCGTTATAGAAGTGTATGGCTCCCTCACCTTCTTGGATGGTATGAAACGCCTCTTGGATTTCAATTCCTCAACAACTTTAGCGATAGCCTCTGTTTTTTCAAAGAGTTTATCCTGGTTGTCCCTACACTCTTCACATTTGTAAGAGAACATGAGGGTGAAGAGGAACCAGTGTAAGGGTGAGAGAGACCTATGTAATGGAGAGAGGGACCTGTGAGAGGTGTGTTTTCAAACATATTTATTTTTTCTCGAGCATCAACATGCTCAAAATCACGACTGGGAGTAGCATCAGTATGCCTGCTACCAACATCAACTCCACCAGCAATACCCCTAGAAGAAGCACCCAGATCTGTTGCAGTAGTTTGGTCATAAAGAGCCTCAACTCTAGGCTGACCTTGCCTAACTTCTCTTCTTATGGCTGTTTCTCCATCCAATTTCTTCTTTATTAAATCCACCGTTGGGTCTGCTATAGTATCAACATGACCTAGAGTAATAAAAGAAGTCATCCCCAACTTCTGCTTAGTAGGCACGATTGATGGATGCACAACCTATGAAAAAAAGACAAAATACATTTAAATCATATAATATAATAATTTTCACAGTTAAGTTACATGTTAACACAAACAACTTATGCAACAGATGATCTGTATGTCACAACACATTAATAATATGTTACATCAGATTACCCATTTGTTGCACAATTTGCAGTAGATGGTTAATCTGTTAAGAGTCGGGTTCAGAGAACTAAAGCAATAGATAGGTAATCTGATACAAGATATCAATTGTTCATTGCAATAGATTACCCATCTGTTGCACCAGTTGGCACAGGACGGGTAATTTGTCGCAATAGATGTTCCATCTGGTGCATTAGATATAACATCTGTTGCACCAGATATAACATTTGTTCAATATCTTTCATTAAGTCAAATTATTTTACTTGAAGAAGATGTACTGCATCATCTGAATGGTTAAAGAGATCAATCTCCTTAATTCTTGTGTTGTTCTTTGCAGCCAACCACCTAAACATCCTTGGATGAGAAATCTCATCCGGGTAATCCATTACATGCTTTCGGAGGGGAGGAATGGATTCAAATACCCAAGCCTTAAAAATGTAAATAGGAAGCAAGCAAAAAAAAGTCATAATAACTATATTCAATATAAATTAATGGATGAGTAAAAATAGTGATTAATTTTACCATGAAATCCCAAGAAAAGTTGTATAATGTGGTCGTCCCTATGGATAGCTTGTCAGTAAATATTGGACAGTCAAGTAAAAGTTGTCATATCCCCAGGAATAATTATTGAATTTATCAAAATCCTCAGCACGCGCCAACAAATCATTTTTTATAACCATGTTGACGTCTCTTGCCAATATAACCAAATGAGCAAACCAAACTAAGCACAATTGCTCTCTTTACTGCTTTGGTATGGTATTATCCTTGAGATCTGTCATCAAATTTGATGCTTTATAGCAATGTCCAACAACTCATTTATTTTTTCCTTGTATTTGTTGGTTTTGCTAGGTCGTTTGGCTGTCTTACTTGCCTTGGTGATAGGTTCTTCTGGACGATTGCATCTCAATCCCGTCACTATGAAAAACTCTCACAAGCCAAAATAAATCGACATGCCACAGTAGTTGATCCAGATTTCATCCATCTTTTTTCCCCTCCTTCGAATCTTTATCATCCCCCATATACTTGATCCTGAGCTTGAGAAGATCATATACCATCCTCATTTGGAAATGGGCAGGGGGTCCTTAGGCAGCTCGAGAAAGCATCCAAAGAAGCTCCTCTTAAAAAGTCCGTCTATGTTTTCCTTCTTCATAATATTCCTAAAATAATTAAATTTTTTTTCCAACTGACATTTAAGTACAAGTTCACCAGTTAGTTCTTTTGGGTCATCTATCGGCATCACAACTTGAAACCTGTCAATACTAATAGTTTTGACAGGATCATGCTGGGATGTCGATATTAATTCACGCCCCATTGGTGATCCATTATCATCATGTTGATGATAATTCTCTTTCTCAGTCTTTAATTCCTCCTCTTTCGCACTTTCATTTTCTTCATCACCATCTAAAGACCCTTGTCCACCTCCCTCAATGTTGTTTTTATATCTCTCCCCAGCTTCACTTTTTCCTGAATGAGATTGTTCAGGAAGCTCCTCCCAATCCCTCTATATTGTAGCCTTTGTTGTTGGGTGGTCAGAAGTTGATACACTTTCACTTTCTTTTCTTTTGGGAAACATATTTTACCTACAAACAATAGAAAAACAAAAATTACATTACAATTGATATATGCATAAATTTTAAAAAATACTTTACAAACACCACCAATACTGACACACCAATAACCACCACTACAAACACAACCAACCAATGCCACAAACACCATAAATACCGACACCACCAACATCCACCACAAACACCACCAACCAATGCCACCAATAGCCACCACAAACACCACCAGCTCCACCATGACAACCACCAACACCACCACCAATACCACAAATACCATCCAATAATACCACGAGAGTCAACAGAACACTGTGATAAAAACTAGGGTTTTCTCGAGTTCTTCCTACAATTTTACTATCAATTCTCAAAATTGTAAACCCATTCTCGAAGATAATAAACTAAAAGTCTTATTTTTTGTCATTGACTTAAAATTCCTTATTTTTTAGAAAAAATAACAAATATATAACTCTTCTCGAACTCTGTTGCCTATGAAGACAGAGAAAATGATTGATACAAGATAGAATGATGTCAAAAATAACACCTATGTGGTCGGAAATGAGAAGAAAATCAATTTGTTGTGAAGGGTTGAGCAATTTTTTAAGTAGTTGTTGTATTGTTGAGAGAGAGAGAGAAGGAGCAAGAACTCGAGATTTGAAATAATAAATTATTTTTCTCGCAAATGGATGATTTGTATGGGTTGATTTGTATTATAGAAAAGAATGACAAGTTTTGAAAATGTTAATTTGGTCTGAATTGATCTTAATTATTTTTTAAAATTATAAAAGATATGCGTAATTTTTAACCCTCTCATCATGCGATTGCCAAAAGACTCAATTGAAGTTGTAGTTGACTCTATGAGAACTCACCCTAGTGCTAGATTAATTAATTAAGACATTAGTTAAACATATGAACTCAACTGAAATTGTATAAAAACAAATGTTCAACTCGTTGCAATAGATGACCCATCTGTTGAAATTAATCAAACAGATTAAGTCATCTGTTGCAACAGATTACCTATCTGTTAGAATTAATCGAACAGATTAAGTCATCTATTGCAACAGATTACCCATCTGTTGTAAATTATCAAATAGGCGTTGCCATCTATTGTAGTTGACCCTATGATCAATTAAGGTATTAGTTGAACATATTGGGTAATACGAATTGCTTTGCCTTAGAGTGATCGATCGACAACTTTGGTCGAGAGAAATGCAGTACCGTCTTGTCATGTATTTGCCAAAAGACTCAATTGAAGTTGTAGTTGGCCTTATGAGAACTTACCCTTAGTCCTAGATTGATCAATTAAGGTATTAGTTGAACATAGAAGGTAATAAGAATTGATTCAGCTCAAAGTAATCAATTGACGACTCTGATCAGGAGGAATGCAGTACTATCTCATCATGCATTTTCCAAAAACCTCGATTGAAATTATAGTTGACCTTATGAGAACTCACCCCTAGTTCTAGATTGATCAATTAAGGTATTAGTTGAACATATATGGTAATAAGAATTGATTCAGCTCAGAGTGATCTATCGATGACTCTGGTCAGGAGGAACGCAATACCGTCTCATCATACAATTTCCAAAAGACTCAATTGAAGTTTTAGTTGACCCTATGAGAACTCACCCTTAGTCCTAGATTAATCAATTAAGGCATTATTTGAACATATGAACATAATTGAAATTGTATAAAAACAAATGTTCAACCTATTACAACATATGACTCATTTGTTAAAATTAATCAAATAGATTAAGTCATTTGTTGTAACAGATTACCCATCTATTGGAATTAATCGAATAGATTAAGTCATCTGTTGCAACAAATTACCCATCTATTGTAAATTATCAAATAGGCGCTGCCATCTATTATAGTTGACCCTATGATCAATTAAGGTATTAGTTGAACATATTAGGTAATAAGAATTGTTTCACCCCAGAGTGATCAATCGATGACTCTGGTCGGGAGGAATACAGTACTGTCTCATCATGCATTAGCCAAAAGACTCAATTAAAGTTGTAGTTAAACCTATGATAACTCACCTCTAGTCCTAGATTGATCAATTAAGGTATTCATTGAACATATAAGGTAATAAGAATTAATTCATCTCAGAGTGATCGATCGATGACTCTAGTCAAAAGAAACACAGTACCGTCTCATCATGCATTTGCCAAAAGACTCAATTAAAGTTGTAGTTGACCCTATGAGAACTCACCCCTAGTCCTAGATTTATCAATTAAGGTATTAGTTGAAAATATAAGGTAATAAGAACTGATTCAGCTTAGAGTGATTGATCGACGACTCTGGTCGGGAGGAATGCAATAACGTCTTATCATGCAATTATCAAAAGACTCAATTGAAGTTGTAGTTGACCTTATGAGAACTCACCCCTAGTCCTAGATTAATCAATTATGGAATTAGTTAAACATATGAACTCAATTGAAATTGTATAAAAACAAATGTTCAACCTATTGTAATAGATGGCCCATCTGTTGAAATTAATCAAACAGATTAAGTCATCTGTTGCAACAAATTACCCATCTGTTAGAATTAATCGAACAGATTAGTCATCTGTTATAACATATTATTTATTTGTTGTAAATTATCAAATAGGCATTACCATCTGTTGTAGTTGATTCTATGGTCAATTAAGGTATTAATTAAACATATTAGGTAATAAGAATCGTTTCTCCTTAGAGTAATCGATCGACAACTCTGGTCGGGTGGAATGCAATACTGTCTCATTATGCATTTGCCAAAAGACTCAATTGAAGTTGAAGTTGGCCTTATAAGAACTCACCCCTAGTCCTAGATTGATCAATTAAGATATTAGTTGAACATATGAACTCAATTGTACCTGTTGTAACAGATGACCCATCTGTTGAAATTAATCAAATAGATTAAGTTATCTGTTGCAACAGATTACCCATCTGTTGGAATTATCTGTTGTAACGGATGATCGAGCTTTGAAATTTTCAAACAAAAATTGTCATCTATTGCAAAGTATGTCTTTGATGTTTTAAGATCCTTTTTTAAAGCAATTTAGGAATTTTTTGTTCGAGGTAAAAAGGATAAAATACCAAGGTGGTAAAAAATATTACTTGGATAACTCAAAAATCTCCTCAGTGAGTAGTCTTATCTGGTCTTTTCGATGTCACCATCTCCTCATGTCCCTCAAAAGTTATTAATGAATATTTAAAACCCATATCTAATCCCTTCATTTTATTTTAGTTGACTCTCTTTCTAAAAATATTTATTTCAATTTAGTTGTCCCAATGATGAAATCAAAAGGATTTTAATATGTTCTTCCAATAATACCCTAATCATTAAATGACTAAACAAGTTGTATATATTTAAATTTATATTTTTAAAGCATAATTAATAAGGCTAATTTGGTAAAATAGACCCCTAATAAATATTTTTCTTAATGGATGTGCCAAGTCTATAGGGGCCAACTCAACTAATATGAAATGGAGGGAGTAAAATACTCTCTCCTTCAGCCATAAACTCGAGGTGAGAAACTCAACTCATTTCTCTCTCTTCTTTATTCTCAATTCTTTTTCTTTCCTTTTTTCCTCTCTTTTCTCTCTTCTTTCGGATGAGGATTCTTTTGGATCTCAACCTATCAATATGTTTTCTCGATTGAACTGAATGTTCTGGTCCCTTTGTTTTTTTGACATTGCAGGTATGATTCACTATTTCTCTTTCCTTCTCATCTTCTTCTTTGTATGTTATTTAAATTAGATATTTACATATGTTGCTATTAATGATTTACCCATTATCAGTTTTTTATTTATTGAGAAAATTAAAGAAAAGGTGACTTTTAAGTCTTGAATGAACGAACCAATGTTTTTATTAAAATATACGAAAAAAGTCATCTGTTGTGAGAACTTAAAAAGCCTTGTTATCAGTATAGTTTGTTCATGTCTTTTGTTTGTTACTTTGGTGGTGCTGTTGTTGGGGGTGGTATTGGTGTTGGTACATGTAGTATTTGTGTTGTTGATGGTGTTGGAGCATATGGTGTTTTTTCTTTGTTGTTTATGCTGTTGGTGGTGGTCTTGCAATAGTTTCCTCAACCGTTGCAACCGATAAATCTGCTGTTGGAACAGAAGGAGCAACTGTTTGAAGAAATCAAACCAGTAACAAGGCTGGTTTGATTTATTCCAATAGATAACCTATCTATTACAATGGGAAAATTGTTGCATCAGATTGGTCATTTATTGATTCATTCAATTTCGTGTTACCCGTTTATAATGTTCTTTTTGTTCTTCTCTTGTTTGACATTAAATGTATTTCTCTTGTTTGCAAATAAAAGGAAGTAAAGCTGGATCAAATTTTGTCCGACCAGCATTAAAGGCTAGAGTAAAGATGGGTTAGGAGAAATAAGTTGTTTGCATATAGAACCACTTCATATGTGGGAGGTATGTATTACTGATCAACCTATCATGAAAACACACATCCAGTAAAATGATTTTGTGAATATTGGTTCTTTACCTATTAGGCATTAATCCTTCAAACAAGATATGGCGTTTGACAGTTAAGATTATTAGGTTTGAACTGGTAAGGCTGAGGGACCAAGTAGGTGTTGTCGATACCCTGTTACGGTTTAATAAAGATTTTTCTAATGTTTATGTGTCAAGTTTGGAGAAGGATTAAGATTTTTGGTGGCAATATAAACATTCAAATAGTGATGGCACTGACTTTAAGGGTTCAATGGACTTTTGAAAGGCCTTCGAATTATCACACTACTACAAACAAGAATGGAAATAAATATAGTTATTGCTCTAGTCCAAATTTATATGGATGGGTTGTTCGAGGAGACTATTATACAACATAAGTTTATTGTAAGAATACTTGTGCAGGAAGGGAGAGGTGAAGAAGACCATATATCAAATCAGATCTTATCAAAGAAGAAACACAAGGTAAGAAGGGAAGTATAGCAAAACTGGCTAGTGAAATTGATGGGAAAAAATGAAAAAAACTAAATGAGCTACGAATGTGAAAGTGTATCCAAAAATTAAAAATCCATCAGTCGTTCTCGAAAAAGAAAAATGCTTAAGTGGACTGGAGTTGTGCACTTTGTTAGGGGCTGCAACTAGCTAGCATGACCTGATAAAGACCCACAAAATAAAGGACCAGAACTCTAAGGAAGCAGCTTCGCGAGCATGGAAGGTGGTAAGATTGTAGATCAAAATTGAAACCTGAACCAACTACTCCTGAATTAAAAATAAGGATCAATCCAAGATGGCAATTTCTCAAGTTAAACTTGCATCCCATACCTCCTGTTTATGGTTCTGGTCAGGTCAAAGGCAGTGGAAACAACAAGGCATGGGATTTCTGCCCAACTTCAGACCTTTTTGTTTCTACTACCATTGACCTGATCATAGCGACAAAAAGAAGGCATGACATGTAAGTTAGACTTCAAAAATTAATGCCTTGGCTTCCCTTATTTTTACTTCTGCAGTTGTTGGTTCAGGTTTCATTCTTGACTGAAAATCTTATCAATCTCATGTGCTGCAAAACTTTTTCCTTAGAGTTCTGGTCCTAAACTTTGTGAGTATTTATTAACGCCACACTCGCTAGTTACAGTCTCTAGCAAAGTGACCAGCTTCAGTCCTCTTGACCATTCTTCCTTTTCTTTAACGACTGACAGATTTTTATATTTGGATACACTTCCACATTTGAAGCTCATTTAGTTTTTTCATTTCTCATGTCAATTTCATTGGCCAAATTCACTAGAAGCTCCTTACTTTCTTTCCTGTGTTTCCTCTTAAATAAGGTATGAGATGATATATGGTCTTCTCCACCTCCCCCTTCCCACATAAGTATTCTCCAAAGCAGTTTTTGTTGTATAATAGTCTCCTCGAGCAACCCATTCGAATAAATTTGGGCTAGGAGAATTTTTATTGTCCCCAACGTTGTTTTTTGCAGTGCGCGGCTTCAGAGGCCTTTCAAGAAGTCCACTGTGCCATTAAAATAGTCCAATCACTATTGGAATTTACACTACCGCCAAAAACTTGAACCTTTCCCCAAACTTGACACAAAAACATGAGCATAAATCGTCATTAAATTGTAACAGGGTATCTACATCACCGTCTTGGAACTTTTTGGCCTTATCAGTTTGCACCTATCAAACTAAATTGTACAATGAAGGATCTTGTTTGAAGGATCAATGTCTGATCGGTAAAAAACTGCATTCACAAAATCATTATGCTTTATGTGTGTCTGTCACGGTAGCCTGATCAATAATACATAACTCCCATGCATGAAAGTGGATCTATTCATCTGCACTCACATTATTATTTCTAACCCATCAAGATATGTTAGACAGTGTTTATTCATCTGCACGCATGTGATAACTATTAAAAAAAGGAGAAGAGTCGTGACTTTTTATCTAACACATTCAAAACAGCTGATGAATCAAATTCTCCATCTGTTGCAACTGATGAATCAGCTGTTAGAAAAAATCAAAACATCTCCTCTAATATATGGTCCATCTGTTACACCAGATAATTTATATGTTGCAACAAATGTTGCAACAGATGGTAAATCTATTGCGACAGACCAGACAATGTTTATTCATCTGCATGCATGTGATGACTATTAAAAACAAGGTGAAGATTCATGACTTTTTATCTAACACATTCAAAATAGCTGACATATCGAATTCTCCATCTGTTGCAACTGATGAATCAACTGTCAGAAGAAATTAAAATATCTCCTCCAACAAATGGTCCATCTGTCACAACAGATAATACATACGTTGCACAAAATATTGCAACTGATGGTAAATCTGTTGCGACAGATAAGATAGTGTTTATTCATCTGCACACATGTGATGACTATTAAAAAAGAGGTGAAGAGTCGTGACTTTTTATCTAACACATTCAAAACAGCTGACATATCGAATTCTCCATCTGTTGTAACTGATAAATCGGCTGTTAGAAGAAATCAAAACATCTCCTCCAACATATGGTCCATCTGTCGTAATAGATAATACATATATTGCAACAGATATCTCATCTATAGCACATACAAACCATCTGTTGCAACAGATGGTAAATCTATTTTGACAGACGATCTGTTCCAATAGATGGTAAATCTATTACGACAAATGGTAAATTTATTGCGACATATGGATGATCTGTTGCAACAACTTAATAATAACAGCTATTATCAAGTCTTAAACCATTTTGAAAAGGTGAGAAGTATTAGTGTAAAATAAAAAGTCACGACTTTTCATAGAAAATTAAATTCCACCAGTTTGAATGTAATTAATACAATAGAGTTGAACAGTCGTGCCTTTTGTCCTGACATATCCAGATTCAATTCTCTATAAATAGTTCTCTCCTTAATCTTCATTCTACTCAACTCTATTTATTTTTTGTATTTTTTCTTTTCGTGTGACATCTTCAACCATTTTTCTTCAAAGAGCATATTCCTTTCTCATTGAGGTAAGTGTTTTTTGAGTGTAAATCTACCAGTTGGTAGTATATGTTGTATTACATTTGGACTCTTTTTTGTGCATTTGTCAATTTATATGTGTTCTAGATATGGCTGATTCTGTTTGAAACATTGCTATTCTGCGCGATACAGTGCAGGAACTTCAGAGGGAGTTGGTCGCTGTGAGAGCAACGATGTTCAAAGAGATGCAGAGGCTGATGAGCGCCCTGCTGCTGTGAGTTGATTAGTCGGTTGTCATTAATGATGATAATGATGATGATAATAATAATAATTAGAATGTATTTTTTTCTTTAGCGTATGTATTTTAATTTTTTTATATCGAATCTATACCTAATGTATTTTATTTTTTATTTAATAAAAAAATTATTTTTAGTCGACTTTGGCTTTTTAATTCTTATTCAATTTTTATTCTGTCTAATTCTTCTAAACATACATGTTAACATGTAGACGGTTAGAGGCAAGGAGCAATTTTGAATCTAGTAGCAATAGAAATTTTGACTTTTGAGTTCTTTCAACAGATGGACCATGTGTTGAAACAGATTGGTCATCAGTTGGGTTTCTGTCAGCAGATTATCCATCTGTTGCGATAGATTTGTCATCTGTTGGAGGAAAATATTCTAGTTTGATAGAACTGTGTTGTGTTCTTTTAGCTAATGTCCATCTGTTTCCATAGAAAGGTAATCTGTTGAAAATAATTATGGTTTGTGGTATTATTTAGTTTATGTTTTGCCTCTTTTAATTGATGCACAAGGTATTAAAAAGATATTTATATATAATAAATGATAACATTACGTTTACAACAATTAGTTAAATATATAAAAGTCCACAACAAACAACTATACAAGTTTTTGCAATTACAACGATCATGGTGGATTACAATCCGGGCATGTAGTTCTTTTGTAGCCAGCGCGCTTACGTATGGAGAACTTGTTTCTTCTTGATGAAAATGATTCTCCGACTCCACACCTTTTCTTATATGGATTTCTTCCCGGTTTGATAATGCTTGGGCCAATATATGGAAGAGGTATTAATCTCCCTAAAAGCTCTGCAGGAGCAACTCAAGATTCTTCTGGAGGCACCAGAGTAATATGCCCGCTATATACCATTGTATATTTTTTCACCGAATAATATTGAGAGGAGTGCTTGTAAATTTCAGGTCCATATTGTGGATCGTATTAAGCTCGAAATGTTGCCATAGCATGTGGATAGGGTATTTTGTCCAAGTCAAAAACTCTGCACGTACAAGATCTTGTTTGAAGATCGACAGTGGAAACATCACCATGACCGGTGATACTGAATTTATAATCTGCTATTTGATGAGATAATAACATATTCCCCAGATTGATGTTCGTTGTTATTATTTTTTTTATTTCTTAAACAAATGGGGTTCCTGCATCTTTGAACTGCACACGCCTTTCGTTAAAAAATTGGCCATACTTTTTGTATATTTTTTCAAACAGAGCCTTGATGGGAAATTCTCTTTCATCGCCAAATAATGAATTCACTGATTCAGCTATGTTTGATGTCATAACATTGTACCTATACAAAAGAATCACTTAGTACGACATCATACTAAACTTGTAACTCAAACAAGACATTAAATTCATAAGAATGTACCTATCTGCAGGACAGAATGCCCGACTCCATCTCTCAAAACCGATACGTATGAGAAGTTTTGCTAACTTGGGATTCACATCCGTTATTTGATTGAAATGGTCTAAAAACTCCTCTCTACTATATGTTTTAGCTGCTTTATAAAAAGAGGTCACGACCCTTTCGTTGTGATAGTTGGTCCGAATGTTCTCTCCAAGATACCTGATGCAACAACCAAAGTAAGCTGAAGTGAAGAAAATTGAACCCATATTTGGAATACTTAGATGCCTATCCAAAACAAAACACAACTATTTGGTATCTTCGATGCAGCTTCACAGTTGTTAAAAAAATCTATAAGAGGCATCGTATTCTTTGTCCGCTACATAAAAAGTGATAGGAAAGTTATGATTCTCCGAATCCTGCGCCGCCACCTCTAGCAGAACTCCATTATACCTGCTTCTCAAGAAGGTACCGTCGATGGCTATGCCTTTTCTCAAATGTCAAAAACCTTGAATCCAAGCACCATAGGTACAAAATGTACTTGAACCTTCCGTTTTTATCAACATGCAATGTTGTCTTACTTTCAAATTATGTGAACTCAATCATGTAACGGTAGGCATCCAGGACTTCATACCCATGCTCGTGTGTCCCCCTAACCAAGTCCTTGGCAATCCCTGGCCGTATATATATTCCAATAACTGACCAAGACACCCAATTCCGTAAGGAGTTGATTGGCCATAACTTTTGTAGAAGGGTCTTTGCCATCGGGGAAACAAGTCTTGAAATATTCATTGAGGAACTTTGTCGTGGTGTGAGGATTTTGGCCTGAGATATGATCCGAACCATATGTGTGATGCTTTTCATGTTTATGAATGACGAATCTGTCAGAACTTATGTACTTTACCGCTCTCAACCACCACTTGCAGTTCAGATTAGCACATCTGTAGCAAAAGACATTGCTCGAATTAATCACCTTCTTTATGCTGAAATCTTTTTTCAAGCAAAAAATAAACAAAGTGGTAGATAGTTCATTCTTGTCCTTGAATGACATTCCATTGAAAAAACTGGTCCCATCATCTTGAAGATTGCCAGACTGTGTCGATCGAGAAAAACTGCCCACCGTATTGGTCGCATCAACGGGTGTAGGTGTTTGATTATCATCTGTAATATTCATGTCTAGATCATCCAACCTATCATCAAAGATGTCTTGTTGTTCTTCTTCTTCAACGTCCCGATTCTCATGTCCTAATTCTCATTCTCTCTCGTCTTTTCAACCACATACACCCTTGACATTGGCCTGGATAAATCACTAAGATAAGCACACAACCGAACCTGGTCGGTTATCTTAAAAGGTAGTACCCTCTAATTTTCAAAGGAGCTATGTATGTAGCTGATGACGAGTTCTTCCGATTGACAATTCAGTCCACAATAGCTGGTGATTAAGTTCATAAAATCATCATACAAAATATCACTTTGGTCTGTCATAGCTATAATCTCTATCATTTCACCCTTCTTTCAATGCCATACATATCGATTGCTCTTATCGATCCATTGACCATGACAATTCACCCCTATTGTTATTGATCCCTCCATTAGTGGTACCTAAATGAAGTCATTTATTAAAAAAAGTTAATAGTAATTTCATAGTGTCGTGATGAATCCCCACAGATGTGTAATCTGTTCCAATAGGTAAGTGATCAGTCACAACAGATTACTTACCTATTGGAATTCATGTTATGCTCCTGAAGCTGATTTCAACAGACGAGTTATCTATTGTAGTAAGTGAATCATATGTTGCAACAGACTATATATCTGTTACAATAGATGAAGCACTTGTTGGGAGAGATATTACGGTACTAAGGTACCTTTGAAGCTGATTCCAACAGATGAGTGATATGTTGCAACAAATAATTAACCTGTTACGACAGATGACTTACCTGTTGCAACAGACAACGATCTGTTGGAATTGAGTTCAGGTTCTATCACAACAGGTTACTGATATGTTATAATAGATATTTATCGTCTATTGGAATCGAGTTCAGATTCTGTTGCAACAGATATTTACCATGTTGCAACAGACAACACGTCTGTTGGAATCGAGTTCAGGTTTTGTTGCAACAGGTTACTAATCTGTTACAACATATATTTATCATGTTGCACTAAATAACTAATTTGTTGCAACAGATGGGTCATATGTTGCAACAGATGCCCCATCTGTTTGATTCATGTTACGGCACTATAGAACCATAAACATGAATACAACATATGAGTTTTCCGTTGAAACAGATGTCTCATCTGTCGCAACAGATGATTGATCTGTTTAAACAGATGGCTCTTATGTTGCATTCATGTTCACATGCTATCTATTGTTGAAAAAATAGCACAATAGCAGTTACCCAGATGACAAATTTAACTAAAAAACATAATTTGACTTACCAAAGTCTCCTATGAAGAAATGTCAAAGTGAAATGTGATGTACAAAACAAAATCTGACGTAAGAAATTGGTCAAATAAAAACAGTAGCGGTAACAACAACAACAATGGTCAACAAGAAGAAGAAGATGAAGATGATAATGAAGTAAAAGATGATGATAATGAAGCAGAAGATGATGAATAAAGTAGCAACAACAATGAACAACAAAAATTTCTAAGATAGAGAAAATAACAATGGATGAGAAGAGAGAGAAAGATGCTTTTTTTTCCTCAGTTTTTCATTATATTAGGTAAATATTTGGATTAAAGTGTAAATTTAAAAATTTCTGGGCTATTCTCAAACTTATCCAACTTTCTTAATCCATCATAGAGTAATTGTCACCTCCACTCAATTATTAAGACTTTTTCACCTACACCTCATTTTAAAACTCTTTTGTCACCTACAGCTCAAAGCCCCTAGTATCTACATTTAAACAACTCTTTCAAATAAGCTAAAAAAAACACTTTTTTTTTCTAAAAAGGACATTTTCCCCCAAATTTCAAAAATTGAAAAAATATAAAAAAATTTCCACAGGTTAAATCCTATTTTCATCCATAATTTTTTACTTCAACGTTGCATTCTCTCTCTTACTCTTTCCTATATGTGTTTCTATTATATAATTTTACGAAAAGCACTATATGCATAATTATTCCCGAATTTTATTTTCTTTTTTTCGTTAGTCACACTTAACACACTATCTCAACTCTACAAATCCGAATAGTCTCAAGATAAATAAATCTAAAAATGATTCCACCTTGATGTCTGGACTTAAACAACCTTCTTGAATAAACTCGAAAAAATCATAGTACTCCCTCTGTTCCATTTTAGTTGGGCGGATTATATTTTATAAGGTGATTAAAAAATCATAAATTAAATAATAAATTTTATTATTTTACCCCTTACTCATATCAATGATATTCATTGGGTATAGAAATGGACACTGAAATTATTATTGATCATATTTAATGAATACTATTAATTGTGGAGGTAAATTAGAAAAAAAAACTAATTGATTGTGTCTTGATTTAGTAAGTAGTCAACTAATCATATCATATCATATATATATATATATATATATATAAAGGAGAGTTTAAAAGATGCTAATGTGGCACCTCCCAATGGACTCTATTTGCATTTTTCTTTTTCTCCTCTTTTTTGACAAATTTTCTTCAATTCGCTACACAATCTACTAATTTTATGAATTAACTAAAACCTCATAAAATAAATATTCATATTCATTGGCAATAAACTCATAACTAGCTGCTGATTAAGTCAACCCACATTGCAGAGCAGTAACTTAAGAATGAATTTATGATAGATAAATGTGCAACGTTGGAAAAAACTGAAAGACATTTTATCTCCCTCCTTTAATTCCTTTAATAACACCTTCTATACTCTTTCTCCATGCCACATTCAAATATATTGATTTTATAATTTACTTGACATTTTTTCTTGTAACAGTTCTTTATCCCTTTGAATATTTGATTCTTAAAAAAATTAGAATCATGCTGAGAGAGTTGCAATAACAACTATGGAGTTCTTGCATTAGTGCATGAAAGGCAATGCCTTTTTATTACTTTATTCATTTCATCCAAGTAATATCCGAGTAATTTGTAAGCTTTTCATTTTCTCTTTATTATTTCATTATTAATTTCACATTCATTTGAATGGTAAGAATAAATAATATTAGAAGGATTGCAGCCTGCTGGTCAGTCCAGCATCTTCACTTGTGAGAAGGTAAACTTATAACAATATTTTTTTCTATTTTTTCCTCACAAGTTTTGATTTTATGTTTTTTTTAACGGATGTATAATAAATCTAAAATTTTTGTACAAATTGTGAGAAAAAGAACTTCATTTTTCCTCAGATATATCAACTTTCTTTCATTTAAAAATTTTTTGGAGCTAAATCAGCCTCAAATTTTATTTATTTGTATTTGTGAATTAACTTGCATGATAAGCTATTAACTTGCCGTTAAAATACTCGAAATTTTTTTTGGTTGCCGACTCGGTATTCGATATCCGTATTGAAGTTCCGACTAATTCAAATTGCGCATTACAAGGCACATTCTGGGGTGGCGCTCTTGCTTAATAAAAGTAATGAAAATATATGGCTCTTGTAATGTTGTAACTCACAAGTTTTGATTTTATGTTTTTTTAACGGATGTATAATAAATCTAAGAATTTTGTACAAATTGTAAGAAAAAGGACTTCATTTTTCCTTAGATATATCAACTTTCTTTAGTTTTAGAATTTTTTGGAGCTAAATCAGCCTCATATTTTATTTATTTGTATTTGTGAATTAACTTACATGATAAGCTATTAACTTGCCACTAAAATACTCGAAAGTTTTTTTTTATTTCTGACTCAGTGTTTGATATTCACATTAAAGCCCGACTAATTCGAATCATGCACTACCAGGCCTATTCTGGTTGGCTCCTGCTTAATAAAAGTAATGAAAATGTATGGCTCTTGTAATGTTGTTAAAGAAAAAGATCAAGACAATACATTTTCGGTATTACTCTAATTAAGGTCCATATACTATTCTAAATGTGTTGTTTGTATTTTTGTTTCTGTTTGACTTCTCTGGAACTAGAAAAGTTTTTTATTTTTTATTTTGATGAATTAATTGTGCTTCTCAAATTATGAGAAGGCTTGATGAATTCAACAAATAAAAGAGAATTTTAAGAAATTATGAGAAGAAATTAAAATTTCCAATACAGAGAAAATCTCTCTCGACTTCCATTCAAAGCTTATAACACTTCTCCTTCCGACCTTCAAGCCTTTGAAAGTATTGAAAATAGAATCTTTGTTTTTAGACCGCTCCTCACTTGGCTACCCAACGTTTATCATGCTTCTGGTTCTTTGAAAGAATCAACTTACGTATCCCTTCTTCATTGATTTGGGGGAAAAGGGTTATGATGAGCTATTATATATATAAATAAATAGAGAGAGATACGACATATCTTTTAGCTAAGAAATATAATTTTTTAAATTTTTATTTTTTATCTTTTCTACATACATATATATAAAGAGAGAGAAAAATGTGGCATATCTTTTGACTAAGAAATATAATTTTTTAAATAATTTTTCTTAATCTTTTCTCCATATTTTCTTTTTTATCTGCTATGTGAAAAAGATAAAAAATAACTAATTTATAGTACCTCTTTTAATCATATCAACTATGTTGGGTTAGAAATGTACAAATCACTCAATTAAATGAAGGAAGACATTTAAGAAAATAAGTTACCAAGACCATTCATTTCCAAAAACAGTTCTTTTTCTAAAATTTCTTACTTTTCATTTTTCCCACTAATAAATGAAGAACATATGTGATATTTCCTCTCAGATAATTGATTAATTCCTCTCTTTGATACGTGGGGAGGAGCTAATAATCTATTTATGAATATAATCGATGTTCCTTTTTGACGATGGACTGTATTTTTTAAATGTAATGAGCAAGATTCGGTGGTGATCCGGGAGATAAAGTTCGTAGTGAATTTTTAACGGTGTATATCAATTTTTTTCATTATTTTGTCTTCAAAATTCTTTTTGATGTAGATTTGGTGTAGAAGATATAAGTTACAATTTGTATTGGTTTCTTCTTAACTTTTTCCAATAAATTCATTTATTTAAAAGTAAAATTTATATATTTAAAAATAATATAAAAAAGTACTATGCATAACTAAAAATTAGAGCAAGAGTTTAAAAAAAAATTAAAAGATTGAACTCAAATTAAATAATCTTTCGGAATATTTTTCAAAATAAAAGAAAAGTTGATTGTATATATACGACTAAATATCTAAAAAAAAAAAAACTTTGTTTAAAGGATTAGATTATTTTTGGAACTAATTAATTGTAAAGAGACACAACGGACAAAGTTTAATTAGGTTTGTTTATTTATTGAATTTCTCGTTGTATATATGAATATTTAAGAAAAAATCATCTAATAGATTTTGAAAGTTTTTGATAATCGCGTGAAGAGCAAATTAGTTTACTAATATATAATAATAAAGGAGAATATAGAAGAGATGATGAGACACCTCTTTATGACCTCCAATTGCATTTATTTTTTTTCTTATTTTTTGGACATTATTCTCTCCATTTCACTATATAATAATAACACAATAATCTATTTTAAAGTATTTTTTTTTAAATAATATATTTAGTAAGTCATTTTCATAACTCACACCACTTCATATTTTCATAACTTCTAATCTAATAATATCCATTAATTTTGTGTCTTTAACTCACGTATCATCATCTTTATAATTCATGCTCTTAATAATCTTCATTACTCAAGAAAACTAAGAATTATAAATGGACATTGAAGGATCACCATATACAATATTTCAATTCTATATAAAAGACTTTGTGTAATTAATCTTGTGAGGTACAATATTGTACACTTCAGAAAACATATGGAGAAAAGAAAGTTATGAAATGTTGGAGAAGGTTTTGAGTTTTTTTGATAATTAGGTGCGAAAATTACAAATATTTGCACAAGGAATTATTTGATTTAATTTTTTCATGCTTTTTGATCTTCTTGCCTAATAGAATTCTTCATTGTTTCGTTATTTTAAGCTCTATATATAAATATGTATCATATGATTTTTTGTCTTCTCGGCTTCTGCTTTTATCATATATATATATATATATATATATATATATATATATATATATATATATATATATCGACAAGTAATTGATCTTATTTTTTGATAATTAATTCTATTTTTCTGAAAGAAAAATCTTTTTATATTTTTATAAATGCACTAAGGTGGTAAGATAATTTTTTTCTCATTCTAAGTCTTTGGTGACAAAATGCAAATGTATACTAGAATAAGAAAAATATATTCTTACTTAATTGGGGAGAGGATAATAAAGTATATTCTTTCTAACTTTTTATTTTCCTTCTTTTAAGTATTAGCTTTTTTTCTTCTTATTTTTCAGTAAAAAAATTTCCACTCATATAAAATTTAATGTTTGTTTTAAACTCTTATGATATGAACTGAGATAAAGTGAATTATAACAAATGATTATTATATAAAATAGAAAGATATAAATAAATTAAAAAGAATAAAACTCCTTTTAGAAAGACAAAAAATTTTATCAATATATTATTATGTCATTATTCAGCTTTTTTTTCTTCTGGAATTTAAGTTTCATTTGATGTCGCATTTTTTTTTAGTATTTTATCATCATTTTATATTATGAAATATTTCTTACACATGCGAAAAAAAAATACATCATTTCAAATTAAACTCTCAATTTCATTATTAGATGATATATTTTAATTTATTGATAAAAATATACTATTTATCATTTATTAAATGTTAAATTTTATACTTTTTTATAGAATGAAAGCATTCTTCATAAGATAATCATAACAAGATAATATTACGGTTAGACAATAAATCTAAAATGAATATAAATTAATTGAAGAAAATAATTAAATTTTTAACACTGCGCGAAGCGCGGCTAATTTTCCTAGTATATATATAAAGGAGAAACAATAGCATGCTGATGTGGCATGCCTCATTGACAAGAGATGTTATTTATCTTTTTTTTCTTGTTTTTTTGACTTTTTTTGCGTATTTAAATTAATTATTTTATTGTAGATTTAAGTAAATTACTTAATTTATTACAATTAAATATTTTATTAATGAAGGAACATTTATAACAAAAACTCTTCACATATCAATTAAGAGGAGTAATTATTCATAACTCACACCTCTTTAAATTATACTCTTAATAGATTTATTTATTTATTTTTACATTTTTCTAATTATAAAATGATAATATCTTTTAACATTGTAAGTATTTTGTGAGATGATATTTATCTTTTTCTTGCTTTTTGGCCTTTTTTCTTATTCAAATCAATTTTTTAATTATAAAATTAAGTAGATTACTTAATTTATTACAATTTATTAATGAAGAAATGTTTATAACAAAAATTCTTCACATATAAATTGAGAGGAGTAATTATTCATAACTCACATCTTTTTAATTTATATTCTTAATAAATTTATTTATTTTTATTATTGTAGATTTAAGTAAATTACTTAATTTATTACAATTAAATACTTTATTAATGAAGGAACATTTATAACAAAACTCTTCACATATCAATTAAGAGGAGTAATTATTCATAACTCACGCCTCTTTAAATTATACTCTTAATAAAGTTATTTATTTATTTATTTTCACCTTTTTCTAATTATAAAATGACAGCATCTTTTAATATTGTAAGTATTTTTTGAGATGAGATTTATCTCTTTCTTTCTTTTTGGCCTTTTTTCTTTTTCAAATCAACTATTTTATTATAAAATTAATTAGATTATTTAATTTATTACAATTTATTAATGAAGAAATATTTATAACAAAAACTCTTCATATATTAATTGAAAGGAGTAATTATTCACAACTCACATCTCTTTAATTTATATTCTTAATAAATTTATTTGTTTTTATTTTTTTTCTAATTATAAAGTAACAATATCTTTCAATATTTTAAATAATTTTTTTATTATTTAAGTATATTTACAATGAGCAATTACATTACTTTTAATAATACTAGTATTGGTGTCCGCGCGATGCGCAGAATACTTTTCTATAAAAGTAGTTAATTTTTATTTTAAAAAAAAGTATTTTATCTATTATGTTTGATGTTATGAAGTGGATTGTGCATCCCTCATCTTTGATTCGTGATGTAGGCAGTTACAATTTGAATAATTTATGAGTAACCTTTTTTATTATTATTGAAAAAATTAACATATTTTAAATTAGTTATGAAATATTAAAAAAAATATTTAATAATGAAATTGTAATTAAACGTTATATAGAGTATTATGTTAGATGTTTTGATGTAAAAAGAATGAAATTAATATTTTATTAAATTTTGTTGATGATTATTAAAAATAATAATTGTAAATACTAAATAGTTGTTGTTTTCTATATTTACAACCAATTAAGATATGTGATTACATTTTTTTAATTTAGATATGTGATTACATTTTT
>NC_061121.1:223127066-223135647 GCF_002878395.1 Capsicum annuum | reverse complement strand
TAAAGTATTAGGATTAAAAAGTTAAAGTTAGGGTTTAATTCAATCGAAATAATTTAATTTCGTTAAGGGGAGGGGTATTTTTGAGCCAAATATTTAACAGAGGGTTATTTAATGAAATTAAATTATTTCAATTATTTCGTTAATTTATATAAAATTCATCATTTAAATTTTTTTCCGTTAATTTTCTTAAGTGAAAATTTATATTTCATTAATTTTGTTAATTTATATTTCGTTAATTTCTTTAAAGATTAAAAAGATGTAAAGTGAAAATACCTTTTTTGAATAAATGTATGTTTATTTTTCAAATCAAATTCAACCAATTTATATTATAATTCAAATATATTTTTTCATTATCTTATTTTTAAAATTTAAAAAATATGTTTATGTAAAAAAAATTAAAGTATTAGGGTTAAAAAGTTAAAGTTAGGATTTAATTCAATCGAAATAATTTAATTTCATTAAAGGGAGGGGTATTTTTGAGCCAAATATTTAACAGAGGGGTATTTGTGACCCATTTCAGATAGTTCAGGGGTATTTTTGATCCTTTTTTTAATTTCATTAGAGGGAGGGGTATTTTTGAATCAAATATTTAACGGAGGGGTATTTTTGAGCAAAAAATCTAATGAGGGACATTTTTGAGCTATTTCAGATAGTTCAGAGATATTTTTAAGCTTTTTCCGTTTTAAAAAAAAAAGCTTATCATCAATCTAAAATATTAGACTAAATATCTCTCACATGCTCGTAAGGTTCCATTTTTAAAACAATCTTTTTAGTTATTTTATTATATAAAAAATGTCATGAAATACACGATTAGAAATCGAGTGTGAAAAAAATAAAAAGTGATTTATGAAATTGATAGTAAATAATGATAAATAAAAAATTAATTGAAATACTGTGATATTGTTGGTGGATTATTTAACCACATTTTTCTTTGCAGATTTTTTTTTTATTTTTATTATTATTATTATTTTATTTAATTAACCTAGTATTTATCGTTATTTGGCTGCAAGGTTAAGTGGGAGGGGGAAGAGCATGCTAGGTTAGATGTGTAGAAATAAAGGATCGAAGCTTCTATGCATGATACTTCTCGTAAAATTAATATGATGATAAAAAGGAATGTACAAAAGAACTTTAAAAAAAAAAAATCATGCTAAAAATAAAGAAGTATCTTTATCATCTTATCTTTTTAGTTCTCTGTTGTCATATTTTCTTTTATTTTTTTCATTGTCAGTCCAAAAACACACATTCAATATCATTCATAAGCTCGTCAGGTTCAATTTTTCAAACAATTTCTTTAATCATTTTTCAAATAAAAAAGTATTAAAAAATATATAAAAAGAGAAAATGAGTGTGACGCAAAACTTGAAAGTGATTTTTGAAATTGATGAACGGTGATAAATACTGATGACAAAGAATTACCTGGTTATGATGTTAGTATTGGGTTTATTTAAGCACAAATATTATTGAGAATTTCTTAATTTTTTAAATTTATTTTACCAATTACTTTTTTTGGTTGTAGGGTTATAGAGATAGAGAAAGACTTGCTAGGTTAGACCGATAGAAAGGACAGTGATTATGCATGATATTTTTCATAAGATTAATGTTACGACAAAATGATGTGACTAGTTTTTTTTTTTAAAAAAAAATAGGCACGTAAAAAAGAAATCAAAACTAAAAAAAAATGTATTTTCCATCTTTTTGAATCACCATTTTTATATCTCTTTCCTTCTTTTTCTCGTTATCTATCTAAATATTTAATTTAGTATCTTTCATAAGCTCACAATGTGACATTTTCTAAACAATCTATTAAATCTGTGTTTTATATAGAAAGTATCCTAAAATATAAAATTAAAATGTGAAGCATAAATTGAAAAATGATCTTTGAAATTGATGGAAGATAATGATGTAGAAAAAAATTAACTGAGCTATTGTTGATGTTGGTTGTGAATTTACTGAAGTACACATATCTTTGCAAATCTTTTTCTTATTTAGCTCAAAGCTTTTTTAAAAAAAAATTGCAGTTTTTTTTTTCCTTATTTGTATCTCTTTCCTTCTTTATCTAATTGATAATCTAAAATTTAAGATTTAATAATTTTTCACAAACTCGCAATGCTTCATTTTCAACATAATACTATTAATTAATATTTTGATCATTTTTTGATATCTAATCACTTGTATTAGTTACCTAGTAGAAATTCAAGCATCACAAAATAACTACATATCACTTTGTTATTTTAAAAAAAGTTAAAATAACCTGCTTCTATATATTATTTTTACAAGCTATTTATAGCTGACATTTAAATTAAAATCTTAATCGTTTGAAGACAATACTCAATTTTCTTGAAGCTCTAATATTGCAATTGCATGCTATTTCTCTTGCTAAGCTAGCTAGTTTCTTTTTGTTTTTGTTCAAATATTCTGGCATTTCTATTACCCCGGATAGCATGAACATATTCAATAAAGATCATATTTAATCATTTTTACTGAAATAGATTTCTCTTTTGACCTTTTAATTACCATATTCATTTGACTATTTCATATATGTTCTGTGCTTTTAATTTGCATTCACTTGAGCAATGTTGTCATTAATCTCCTTACATATACAGAGTCTGAAAAATAGGTCATCATTGATATTCCTCAGTTACAATTCTCCACTTGGCTAGTCTATCTTATGCATTCAAATGTCGTTCATAGAGCTGCATTCACAATGTAAATATTGGTTTTCATGTAGTTTCACTTGTAAACATCAAACTCTTTAAAGAGACGATTTTGAGATGAGTTCCCAGCATACAATTGCAAAAAGATGAAAATTTTCTTTGGTCATCCTACTAAAAATAAATATCTTATACAAGTAAATTTATCTGCGCTTCGTGCGGTACTAAAAAAATAAATTACATTCATAAAATTTTAAAGATTTTTTTCAATCTTCAAAGTCAAATAAATTAGATTCTAAATTCTAATTCTTTTAACACTTTTCATGTTTAATAAAAGACAATAATTTATCACTCCTAATAAACTTGAAAATTCACTTGCCAAATAATTTTGACGATGCCTTCAAAAATAAAATAATTCAAATTCAACAAATTCACATACCAATGAAGTGAAAAATAATCTGAACACCACAATTATCAAAAAAAAAAAAAAAAAAACCACAAAAGCACAACTCAAATACTTTACTATTTCAAATTTTAATCATTCAATTAGGAACTTAAACAAAAACCAGCAACATAACATATCCAATTAAAATTAATAGAATAGGAAATAAAAATAAAAAAATAGTAATAATTAATATTGTAATTTTCAGCATTTCTAAACGTAAAAACACAAAGGTCAATATCATAATATATCTAACTAAAATTAATGAAATAAGAAATAAAAATAAAAATAAAAATAAAAAGAGCAAGAACAATTGATATGGTAAAAAACGAATGAAGAAAGAAATTATCTAGTAACAGTGAAAAAAAATTGAGATACATAAAACATAAAATTTACCTAAATGAAGAAAGAATAACAGAAAAAACATACCAAAAAAATGAAACTTGGAAGAAAACATAAGATAAGTAGGAGTCTTCATGAAACTAAATATAAATTTATATAGACAAAGTAATAGAATACCATAAGACATGATAACTTACAAATTAAAGTTTGAGGTTATGGACATAAAAATTATTGGGAGTTATCAATCTATATATATACTAAATAGCAAGAAAGTCTTGCTTAAGATGTTGCCAAGTGGAAGCATGACATAAAGCCATGTGTTATTTTTAGGACAAGAATTAGTTAGTTAGGTAAAAATTAGTTAGTAGTTATTTTTAATTTTTCAAATTTTTTTTAAAATTAAATTTTGTAATTATCTTTAATTTTTCAATTGTTTTTAAATAGTAAAGTTGAGAATAATTAAAAGATTAAGAATAGAAATTTTATAAACAACTATAAAATAACAAAAAAAATCCATAAATTCAATTTCGTTTAAATTAAGACAAATGAAAATAAATTTTAAAACAAATAAATAAATTTAAATAATGTTGTGATAAAAGTTTCTACACTTTTTATTTATAAGAAAATAACTGATTTTAAATCTCAGTTATTCAAATAAACATTTTTTCTCTTTAGGCTTTGAATGAAAAATTAAATTTTAAAATATAAAATGTTAGATATCTATATATTTTAAACATATTCTATTGTGAATAGGAAAGTTACCTACATTTAAGCTAAAAAGAAAAAAAAAAAAAAAGAAAAAAGAACGTGTAACATACAAGTTGGATTATTCAATTATCAATATGAATATGTAGTACATATATTAATTATTAATTATTATTAAAATAATAGAGAACACCACATAAAGAACCACCAAATTATACGTGTGAATATAGGAAAAAAATCTTATTAGGTATCAGCCTGTTATTTTTTTCAAAAAAAGACGATACACCAATAATTTTGCGGTTTTTTCCCTAATTATAGTCATGTAATTATTTTTAAGAAATTCATTAAATTTGAATTTAACTACGGCTTATTTGAAGTAAAATAATAATTGTACAAAATAAACTCAAAGGCCATATTTGATGATATATTTGTTAAAAAAAATTGTTAATTAGAGTACATGTTTAAATTGTTAGTTTTTACTTTTAAAACTTATCTTATTGTTTTAAAAGTTTTAAAAAAAGTTAATACTAATCACCTATTATCTGTTTTGATTATAATAGGATCAGTTAAATATTCCATATTTTTAGGACCACTTAAAAATCTTTTTTCACTTTTAAAACTGTCCACAATTACATGTAGCCCGTGAATTTTAGGCCACTAAAGATACTGCAGTATCCATTTAAAACTGTTTTTGATGGAAAATTAATTATAAATACACTGAGTATAGTTTCTCTGGACAACCATTGCTTGCTGCCACCACATATCCGACTCTGTAAGTTTTGGTAGCATAGATTTCTTGTGCAAGTTTGTAATCCTCTTAACTTATGCAATTCGTTATTTAATAGACTCCAATTTTTTTTATCTTTTCCTTTTCCAAAAAACTTCAGTTCTGATTCAGTTAATGTAATATTACCAAAAGAAATAACAGTCTAAGTAGGACACAAGTGAAGAAGCAAAATCCGCTCTTCAAGGGACTATCCTACATTTGCAAGGATTAGACATTGTTTATATATGTAGATCAATTGTCACATAAAGGCTGAAGCAAATCCGAGATTTGAAAGTTGCAGATGTCTACGCCACCCTTTGCATAAGGTATATCAATATTAATAAAGATTTAAGTATATTTTATCATCCAATACGTATACATGGAACAACCATGGCTCAATAGTTATTTCTGTGTAGGAGACGATTGAAGAAGCAAATTGCACTACACTGTTCACGCATAAATTAAATGCGCTCCTTGATCCGTTGATTTCAAGTTGATTTGATGAATTTTTATTTGATAAAAAATATATATGTTGAAAGATAAATGATGAAATTTTGAATTTTTTCAATTTTAGCGGAATATATACACAAGAAAATCCATAATTTTTTTGTTATTTGGTGAATTCTGATGAAATTCGGTCATTTTTGATGTTGAGGTCATAGGTGTCCAATATTCGTTGAAAGTTACATTGCATACAAGTATCACAGTGTTTTTTTTTGCACAAGAAGATTCATTGTTGTCTTTATAATAGCTTAAATTTTGTGTTAATGATATAAAATGTCATATTACCCCATGTCATTAGCTCATAGTTATTGTTTTGTTATGTTGTGGGATTACTTTGTTACTGATTGTTACATCTTTATAAATTTGCAATTTTAAAGTATATTGCTTACCTTGGGAAATGAATTTAAATTAAAAAAATAGGTTTAATCTTGGGAAATGAATTTAAATTAAAAAAATAGGTTTAATGAAAGGTTGCGCTCCATTTCATTTGGTTTTAATTGATTTTTTTATGTGTAAATTTGGTCATATTTCTTTGATATCTGTCTAACATTGATATGCATACTTTTTACTTTTTAAAAATAATAAATTAAAAAATATTTGGACAAAATCAGAATTAGATTGGAAACAAAAATTCAAAAAAATTCATTTCATAAATACAGAAATCTTCACAGTTTTTAGATTCAAAAGTATCTCTTTAAAAAGAGTTATTATTTTAAAATAACACGGAGATTAAAAAAAAAAAAAAAGGATGAAACTTACAATTTTAGAGATGATTACAACTTCACTTTATTTTAATTGTGAAAAAAAAAAACAGCTAATAACCTAAACCAACTAATAGGAGAAGCAAAATATTTGAAGGGGTATAACTGTCAAGAAAAATTCAATTCTAATTAATAAAATTTAATTTAAAAATAAAAAATATATAACTAAAATTGCGAAAATAACTGTTTTTAAAATCTACTAATTTACGATTATGCATAAAAATAGTTTCAAAACAGATTCGTTAGGTCAACACTAAATTATGTACCCGTTGTTAAAGATTAAAAATTTAATAAAAGAAAATTATTATTTAAATAAAGCTAAATTAAAAAGACCTTAATTTTTATTTTAATAAGCATATGTAATTTAATTTTTTTATTTATGTGAGAATTTATAAGCGCTACAATACATCATCTGCATATTTTTTTATTAGGATAAGATTTTATTTTTTTTTATTTGGAGATGAGGAAATATTTTTTAATTAAAATCCTTAAAGTTATATGTGAGTGGTTATTTTTCTTTTATTTGGAGATGAGAAAATATTCTTTTATTAAACTCACAAAATATATATGTAGGTATTTTTTTTTTACGTGGGGTCTTCTTGGAGATAAAAAAAATATGGGTTGATTGAAAGATAAGGATTTAAAATAAAATTTTAAAAATGGTTAAAAAATATGGGTTGATTCATAGTTGTAGAGTTCTAATAGACTTGAATTTGAAATACATTATCTTAACAACAAAAAATTCATAGTTGTAGAGTTCTAATAGACTATTATTATTTCAAACTTATCTCTTTTATAATTTAAAGAGAGAAAATGTTTATTTTAATAATATAATGATAATAAGCAATAAATAATAGTAGTAGTAATACACAAGTTGTATTGCTTTTAATTTGAAAAAATATATGGTAATAGTAATAATAGTAACAATAATAAGAATCAATACAATATTTTATAAATAATAAACTGTATGGTGTAGTGAATAAAATAAAGTCACAAAAATATCTTGAATCTTATATTAGAAAAATTGTACTTTAAATTTTGTCAATGTTGTCGTGTTAGTAGTTAAAATAAAAATAATAAGTATAATAAATAAAAGAATCGTTTGGATTGATTTCAAATTTTTCTCTAATTCAAATTTATATATTATAGGATAACTATGCATTTTGTTTGAAAAAATTTAAGGATAAGGTGAGAATAATAAAATGATATTATCATAAAAAAGTGATATGATATAATATTTTAAATTTTGAACTTAAATAGAATTTGAATGGAAATGAAATTCTAACTTTTTAACATCTTTTAAATTTATAATATTTATTATTATTATTATTATTATTATTATTATTATTATTATTATTATTATTAATAATAATAATAATAATAATAATAATAATAATAATAATAATAATAATAATTACGGGTGTGCATCGGTCGGTTCGGTTTTATCTGTTATTGGTTCGATTTATCGATTTTCGATTTTTAAATATGTAAAACCAATAACCAACCAATAAGATATTTTCTTATCGATTTTGGTTTATCGGTTTTGGGTCCTTAACGGTTTGATTTTCTGTTTATCAATAAGAAAATACTTATAGAATAGAAATAGTAACAACTAACATAAAAAAGCAAAATCTTAGTTCTTTAGTAAAACTTACACGCACCTGGTGTATACACCAAGCAAATACATGCATGCCATGTGTTTGAATTTAAAGTTCAAGTTACTTAATCATGATTAATCAATATGTATTTTACTTAATTTAATTACATAACCATGGTAAAAAATATTAGTTTGGTGTATAAATCAGGTGCGTGTAAGTCATAAATAAAGTCATAAATATAATAGTTAGGCTACCAGTTGAGCTTTATATTTACTTTTTTTTTTTGAACTATTTTGCTAATCAACTAAATAATTTTTCTTGATCGTATAAAATAATTTACTATGTTAATGTGTTCGGTATGAAGAAACACATTTTTCAAAAACATATTTTCTGAAGAAAATAAGTTTCTAGATGTATAAGTAAAAAAATATTTTTCTAAAGCATTTGTATATTTATTTTATACAAAATAATATAATGAGTTGGGATAGAGTGTTGAATATTGTGGTTGGAAAGGAGAGGCCACAGGATTGTGGTGGGTAAGGCAGGATACGATGTAGATGTAGGGGTGGGGGTGGTAATTTTTTAAAAATTATTTTAATGAACAATATAATAAATTGTATGTGCTTAATTAGTTTTAAATTAAAAAGTAAATTTTAAAATTTGAAACAAAAAGCTTTGGAATTAGACACAATCGACTACTTTTAGTGTAATTATTGATTTTGAATTAACAAACAGAAAAAAGTAAAATTTGAAATGAAAGATAAAAAATGTAATCACATATCTAAATTAAAAAAATGTAATCACATATC
>NC_061121.1:223100187-223124066 GCF_002878395.1 Capsicum annuum | reverse complement strand
CTCCTCCTCCTCTTCTTCTTCTTCTTCTTCTTCTTCTTCAAAAACTCAATAATGACATCTTCAAGAACTCAACAATAACATTCAATTCAAAATTAATTTATTAAACTTACATACTCATTAATCGAATTACCATACCAAGAATTGTCATTCTCATGAAATGAAACATGAACTTCCCACAATGCTTTGAAATTGAAATAATCAAATCAACACCATAAGCAAAATCAACACCAAAGTTTTTCACAATCAACACCAATGTCTCTTTTCTACAGTATCTATTCTTGGATTGATAAGCATGGGATGATAAAACTTCATTTTTCTGCTCCTCAATGAAAAATGGAGGCTTAAAGATTTTAGAAAAAAAATTCCATGATCCACTATCTGTTTCTTTATGAAAGTCCAGGAAACAAAGAGAATTTGGTGGGTTTCACTCTCTTTAAATAATTGATTTTTTAGAGTAAAAACAGAAAAAATGACTCGTTAATGACATGGCAAGAAAAAATGACGTGACAATAACGTGGCAGCGAGCGTAGCTCACTGCCTGAAATAATGTCTGGACATGAGCTTTTTTGGAGGGTAAATATTCCACTTTAAAATAGTTCAGGGGGGTAAATATTTCACTTTAAAATAGTTCAGAGGGGTCATAGGACTCCCTCAAAGTATAAGTGTGTAGTTGGAATTTGGGATAAAGGTTAGGGGGTATTTGACCATTTTCTCTTACCTTTTTAATTTCACCAGAAAAATTATGCAGGATTATCTCCGCCTTTGTTTTTTCATTCGATCAATCACACTTAGCACGCTACTTTTAGTTAAATAAATCAAAAATGATTTTGTATAGATATTTGTGCATAAACAACTTTTTCAAATACATTTAAAACAAAATTATACATTTTCCTTTTAAAAAATACTTTACCCCCAAAATCTAAATATTGTAAAAAAAATCAAAAATTTTCTCAACGGGTTAAACTTATTTTCATCTATAAATTTTTTCATTTCAAACCCGGTATATTACATATCTCTCTCTTTCTCTTTTCTTTTCTATCTTTCGTCAGCTTATATATAATTTTACGAAAAGCATCATATGCATTATTATTTTCGACCTTCATTAGTCACGCTTAACACACTACCTCCATCCTGCAATCAAAAAATATAATTCAAGATAAATAAATCTAAAAATGATATCTGTACTTGAACAAGTTTTTCAAATAAACTCAAAAATTAAATTATACATTTTCCTAAAAAGATACTTTTCCCTCAAAATTTCTAAATTTGAGAAAATCTAAATTTCGAAAAAAAAACCCTACTTACATTCATAGTTTTTTTCATTTCAACATTATATATTACATATCTCTATTGCTCTTTTCCTATTCATCTTGCGTCTATCTATGTATAATCTTACGAAAAGCACTAAATACATAATTATTTTTGACTTTCATTTTCTTTTTTCAATCCATCATACTTGACACACTACTCCGACCCTACACACCAAAAAACATAATCCCTAAATAAATAAATTTAAAAACGATTCCACATAAATAGCTATACTTAAACAACTCTTTCAAATGAACTGAAAAAAAATCATATTACTTTTCTAAAAAATACACTCCCCCCTCCCCCCCGCCCTGCCAAATTCCACAAATTGACAAAATCCATTTATTTTCTCTAAGGGTTTATTCCTATTTTCATCCATAAATTTTTATTTCAACGTATTCTTTTTTCCATTAGTTACACTTAACACACTACCTTGACCCTACAAATCAAAGATTATAATCCCTAGATAAATAAATCTAAAAGCAATTCCACATGTCTTCACTTAAACAACCTTCTTGAATAAACTCAAAAAAAAAATATATATATAAATAACATAAATACCTACCATTTTGGAAGTAATTACATTCTCTTCCACTTTTTTAATTACTTTACTCTCTCTCCCTATTAATATACATAACATAGCCGACATATACATAGCATTCTGTCTATATATTGGGATTTTTATAATATGTTTAGGGAGTTGGGATTTTTTGTAATATTGAAAACAGAAGTTGTGTATTTGTGTAATTTTTTTAAAAAAAATCATAGTATCCTTCCGTCTCATTTTAGTTGAACACACTGCATTTTACACGATAATTAAGAAATTATAAACTAAACGATGAATTTTACTATTTTATCCTTTACTCATACTAGTATAATTACCCGCGCGATGCGCGGAAATTACTATAAAAAAATTATAAATATTATTATCTTATTCTTTAGATCATATTTAAATTTTTATTAGTTTATTACTTGTGTAGTATACCATTTATTCACAATCATTTATTCATTGTTTAATACTACTATAAAAGATGAAATGTTATATTTTTTACATGAACATTAAAAGTTTAATAAAAATTTAATAGGTGCAAATTTTTTATTAAATATGGTATTAATTTTCTTGAGACAATTCAAAGTAAAATAGAAAAGGACAATAATAATATATGTACATAAACTAAGTGTTTATTAAAAATATTTATTCTAAAAATATTCTTTTGGTTCATTGTTAATGCATTAGTAACATTTAGTATGACATATAGTATCTATTATTTCATTATATATTCATTTACTTCAAACATTATATATTATTTATATTTAAGGAGTGAATAATTGAGTAAAATGATACGACTTTAACAATTATTGTAAATATATTTGAAGAAAGTAAAAGTTTGACAAACATATTGTTTCCTCAGAACGCAATTAAACATAAGGTGTATTTCTGTGCACGCATATTATCTTCATCGCCATTCGTGAAATTAAATGACACCTTTTTCTTTTTACTAAATTCCAAATAAACCACTCATTTATTTAAAAATTATTAGTATAAAATGTCAATTTGACTCGTAATGAGATGATTTATACTGACAAATATATAATTTAATTTTGATTACAAATTTTGAAATTTTTTAAATATATTTTGAATTGCATATCCATCTAAAATATATTATACTTCCTTTATTCAATATTAGTTGGTCATTTTAGAAAAAATATTGTCTCATATTAATTGTCCACCTTATTAAATCAAGAAGGCATTAATTAAATATTTTCTATATTGTCCTGTAAATTATTTCTTTTTAAAATTATTCACAATTCTTTGTAAAATTTCTAAATTTGTAAGAGGTTAATTAGTAAATGTACGTTTTTTAATAATTTCTTAAAATGCCTGAAAATGATCAGCTTGACAAATCTAAAATGACCCAAAATGAAGGAGAGTTTAAAAATAGCCCAAACCCGAAAAGGTTCAAAATAAAAAATAAAAAAGACAAAATTCAATTAGGAAAGTAGAGAAGATATTTTGTACTTTCTTTGTTATTTTGTCTGAAGCTTATTTTGTTTCTAAAAAGAACTTCTTTATTTTGCCCGTCGATGTCCATTCCTCCATTGCAAGTTTACTGTGAAAATAAAGCTTAATTTGTTTCTTTATTTCTTTTCAAAGTTTCATTGTTGTTCCAAGCTTCATAAATAGAGATGCCTTTGTGATTTTATTTCTGGATTACTCTTAAGAGGATGAGCTATTTTTAGCTCTTTTATTGAGGCAGAAAATTAATCATTTTGGGTTTATAATCTTAAAACTCCTGATGAAGTTTTACAACTACTCTCCAAAGGCCTTGTCTCTTGATTGTCCAGATCCAAGGTGAGATTTTTCCGTATCATCCATTATCTGTTTCAATTAATTGAGAAATGGAACTAATTTTTGATATATAGCTCTATTATCTATTTTATGAGACTTATTTTGTGGTTGTGTTCACGGATTTAAGGTAGATATGGTTACCCTTCTTTTTTAAGATGCATGCATGAGTCTCAGATGTGTAGATCTTTAGTAAATATTAAAAAGAACTTGTTTGTTGATCGATGTACTTTTTATCTTATAAAATCTTGTTTCTTATACACTGTAATTGCGGAGGAGGAGTGTAAAATTGCAGAGATGAATGCAGCTTCCACTGGTGAAGCAGCAAGACTTAGAAAAATACTGGTGATATTTATTGTAGACTGAAATCCTATAAAACATAAATTTCAGTTCTCTAACTCATGCAATTTAATTATTTGATTGTCGAAGCCTAGATAGAATGAAAACTTAAGTTAATATTGATACAGAAAATAGTAAAATATAGAATAATTTTGAATACCTTTTCATCTTGCAGTACTAACCAAATTGACAAAGAAAATTTGATTTGTTTCTTGGTGTAGCGTGCCATATGCGTACTACCCTTACCTTCAGGTTTCAGTCCATTTTGTTATTTGTAATTTGACTTATGTAATCAACTCTTGTCATATTCTTGAACTTGTGTTTGCAGAAAAGCTATGATACAGAATTTGAGATAATTAAATATGCGTTGGATGTGTATTTATAGGACACTGGTTATCTTGTAGTTGACTTGAAAATAGAGAATAAAATTTATTTATAAAAATATAATTTAATTAGAAAAAAGTTATAGTTGCTTAGTATCTTTGTTGGAAGTGGCTGTGTGGGAGATTAGTGGAAAAAATAAAAGGACATGGATAAGATGATAAATGTGACTTATACGTAAAATTGAAATTGTATTTGAATAATATACAAACTGTTGAGTATGTTTTTTTGTGAAAGTGATTGTGTGGGAAGTTAGTGAAAAAATAATAAGATGTGAATTAGACGGAGTTTTAGGATCTAAAAAGAAGTGGGATACTGGGAACGGGGGGGGGGGGGGGGGGAATAATTCTAATAATAATATGATGGCTATTTAAAAATTTTGAGTAATATATTTGATTAAAAACTGAACTAACATCTTATAAATCAAAGCCTCACATGCATTCTGAACTAACATCTTATAAATCAAAGCCTCACATACATTTTTTACATCTCAATTTAAAAACATTGTCTTCTTTGTTTTTGTTTGAAACTTTTTATATAAGTTTATAGCTTTATTAATTTTTTTCATTATGTTTATCTAAATAGTGTAATATGCGATTCTGATTTTTTTCCTAATTTAATATTTTTACTATGATTAAAATATTTTTTTTATAATATGACTTTTCAGTCACAGTTGTTCTTATAAAATTTTTATTTATATTATAAAATTATTAATTACTTAATAAAAAATTAAACAATTATTAAAAATGTAATTTACTATTAACATTTTGTTGTCGAAAACGTTGTTTGCTTTAAATATAGGAAAATAGAAATTTAGATATTATAAAATTTATCTATATTAAAAATTGCATAGAAAATTATCTTGCAATTTGCTTGAAAATATAAAATGTAATTTATTTGTAAAATTAAAATTATATTAAAAAAGTTACAAACTGCTAAGTATATTTGTTGTGGAAGTGATTGTGTGGTAGGTTAATGAAAAACGTGGGTATGAATATCACATATTAAGTATAAAATGTTGTTACCTTTTTTATTTCTTAGTGTAATATTTTAAAT
Source organism: Capsicum annuum (assembly GCF_002878395.1). NCBI lineage: Eukaryota > Viridiplantae > Streptophyta > Magnoliopsida > Solanales > Solanaceae > Capsicum > Capsicum annuum. Next base: position 223,118,635 of record NC_061121.1, on the reverse strand, counting down.
AATTATTTTTATTTTTTCAACTAACTCTTGGTGATTTGTATTAATTTATGTATTTATGTGAATTTTATTTGTTAAACAGAAGATAAATTTTGTGAGATGATTGCTAAAAATTTAGAAATCTAAATTGAGTATAATATGACTTTTAAGTCAAAATTATGTTTTTATAAAAATTTTTATTTATATTAGAAGATTATTAATTAGTTAAAATATAATTAAAAAATAATTGATACATGTAATTTACTATTTACATTTTGTAGATAACAAAGAATTTGTTTGTTTTAAATATAATAGATTAAGAAAATAGGGATGTCAGTATTAAAAGATAAAAATTTAAACTATCTAGTAGAGATTTTCGTGAAAATTTCTTGAAAATAGGAATGTAATTTTGGTTTAAAATAGAAATTGAATCTAAAGATCGTAAACTATAAATAAAATCTGTTGCTTTTTGTGGTTGTATGGGAGATTAGTGGAGAAATGTGGGTGAGAAGAGGCAATGGGGAAGTGGGATTAGTGGTGATGGTTTCTTAAACTTCTTTTTGTCGATAGTTAGAATAATAATTAATTTCAGATACTAATTTGTAAACATTTCTGGTTCATTAAAAATTATGGATGTAGGATATTTATATTTTGTTTGATAAATATATTTACGTTAGTTAAATTTGATTTTGATCTTTTAATTATTTTATCTTTTTACTTTTAAAAATAAAAAATAAAAAAATAATTAGTGGTTGTGTGGGATACGTGCCCGAAAAATAGGGACGGGAATTGTGACGTGCATTAGAAGTTTTTTTTTATGTTTTTTCCTTGTTGGATTTTCTTTAATTTTTTTAAAAATAGATATTTGATTTATTAATATTGTAATTAGAATAAGGAAAAACACACGGCTCCTTTCTTTTTACCTTTTTTAACGCCGTTCAAAGTGAAAAATTTTAGGATTAAAAAAAGTTAAGATATAAATTAAATTTGGTAAGATATGTCTCTTAAATATGTTAAGATATAAATTAAATTCAAATATGCTAATTCAATAAAAAATTATTTTTATGTTTACTTGTAGATATAAAAATCTACTATTTGTCCTAAAAAGTACCACATATATTATCTTATTTATCCACTTGGCATCTATCTATGCCAGATTTTCTTGCTATTTATAATAAATTATAAAAGATGTGGAAGGTTAATGAAAAATACTTGCATAAAATTATAAAAGGAGACGAAAAAGTATTTGAATATATTAAGTTATTTTTTAAATTTAATGCCCCTAAATATTTGATGCTGCTTTGTGTTGGTGTATGTATTTGATATCCTTTAGTTACAATTATGTATGATATAACTAATTGCTGAAATTTTGTTGAGATTATTAAAATAGACCGGTAAACATTTTCTTATCATACTTAATGGGAGAGTATTAAAAGGCATGAGCATAAACAAAACTTTTAATTAAAATAATGTAAACGTACAATCAAGCTTTGATAACACTTTAACATGATAACTTAATGATAAATTTATATTACAAAGATAATGTTAAATTTACATAACATTAAATATTTTATGGTTGAACATTAAATATTTATTTTCTGTAATCTTTTAAAATGAAAATAACTAATTGAACAGGGTAAAATTATTTCTATGTATTTTTCAGGCAAACGTCATTTAAATTCATTGGTGAGCTAATATGGAGCATGTATGTTCACAACGGCAGTTCACAGATTTGGAGCGAATCAGACATTGTTCATAACTTTGCTGAAGATGCGAATTTATTTTCATAGCATAAATGGGTAACATTACACCAACTTCTGCTCCCATATCTACAACAATATTTTAAAAAATCAAATAATTGAAAAATAAAAATGTAAATTTGAAGAGAGGATAAGTTGTTGGTAGTTCATTAGATTGAAACATGTAAGTCTTGAATGAACTGTGATTATGATTAAGAACCAATTATAATCTCCATATTTAAAAGAAAATAATACCAATTGTTCACAAAGACACGAATGTGATGTACTCCATAACTTAAAAGTGCTGCAATGACAAACCCTTCTATCGTCATCCCCATCCCCATAATTACTAATACTAAAGAGTATAATTACATGCCATGTAACCTTTCTCTAATAGAGAAACAATATGTATACCTTCTCTGTAAACAGTACGTAAAACTTCACAAAGATGACATGGGTTTTTTTCTTTCTCAGCATCGGATGTCCTGTGCTTGATTTCCTTAAACAGAGAAGCCTTCCACCACCGTCAACCCTCTGACTCTACATTCAAGATTATTGGCAAGTAATATGTCACCAACTGACCTGAATTATTAGCAATCTCTTTTACTTCACGAATAAGGATCAAAGAGTCATAAATGATACTAATCATGAAAAATTGCAGAATTTCATACATTTCATTGTATTTTTTTATCTTCAGGTGCTCGAGTTTGCAGTAAATCGAAGAGGAATTTGAAATATTGAGGCCTGATATTTTATCACTCTGAGATGTACAATAAAAAGTGTTTATAATATTGTAAAGTTTGAAATCATGAAACATCAAAATATATTTCAACATACCTGTAATTGTACTTTGAAATATGGGAAGTCCTAATCAAGCAAGAGATGGAAAAAGACAGCAATCTATTATATTATTGAAATTCCTTCCATACAATTTTGACATCTTGATGGAAAAAAAAAAAAAAAGAATCCCAAGAAAAAAATAAAACTGAAATATTAGTAAAACTTGAATGTAATAAAACTAAACAAAAATCGAATTATTGAACATATAGTGTCATGCTTTTTTCTTTAAAAAACAAAAACAAATTACTCATAGAAGAGTGTGCTGCGGAGAAGTTAACGGACATGGGGATGTAATTTTTTATTTTTTTTTGGCTTTACTATAGCTTCCAAGTAGTTGTTGTTTTCTTTGCACAAATTATTTATATTTATTGGTGGACTTTTAAATTTCCAAGTAATTATGCAGTTAAAAGGAATAATTGTGGAAAATTAAGTATGCAGTTAAAGGAATAATTATTGGTTCACAAATCATATTTTGGACGAATTTTACTACAAAGGAATAATTATGGAAAATTAATTTAAATATTTAATATAAACAATTTGATAACTTTCTAGAAAAAAAGTATTCTGTTCTTATTAAATTTAATTTTTAAGTTTAGATATATACATTACTTTTACAAAAAGGAGCAGTTGATAATGGAAATTATGCAAACCGTATACAATTATTTTTCTATAAAATTTAAAAAGGAGCAAATAGATAATCATGTTATAATGAAAAATAACTGCTGACTTTCAAAAAAAAAAAGTACTGTAAAAAATAAAGAACTCAACATTTATTAAAATTTTAAATTAATATAACTACTAACTAATTTAAAATTAATTTTAACTAATTTGTCTTAAAATTAATAAATGACATTGTTACAGGTAGGGGTGTACATAGGTCGGGTTGGTTCGATTTTTATTAGAAAAAAAATCAAACCAATCATGTCGGTTTATTAAAATTATAAAACAAATCAAACCAACATAAAATTGATTTTTTCGGTTTAGATTTTATTCGGTTTTTTCGGGTTTTTCGGTTTTTCAGTTTTTAAAAATAATATTTAGTTTTTACAATTATATTGTGATTAGATCAAATATGTTTTCACTCATGTGCTAATGAAAAAATCATAATTATGAAAAAATGAGGAGCGAAAAACTCTCTTGAAACTAAAAAGTGAGATGAAGAGTGAAAAGTTTAGATTTTAAGTTTATATTGAGTTTTGGATCATTTAATTAGCAATTAATGGACAAGTATTACAACTTAAAAGGCCCAAATCTAAATATATATCTACATCTACTTTCAAATTATTGAAAATTACTAAAGCTAGTTGAAAAAATATTTAAAAAGTAGATTATAACTAATATTTTATGTATAAAAAAGTTTGAATATTATATCTATACTATATTAAAAGTGTGAAGGACCTTAAACTTTTTTCTCTTCATTAGAAGCCTCTGCAATAGATAAAAACGTCTTTTTACTATTTTTCTCAATTTATTATTTAATTAGATTAAAGACTCCTAAAATATATGAAAAGGATTTAATAACTCCTAAAATATATAGAAAGAATCCTGATAAACTAAAAACTTCTAGTACTTCATAGTTTAAAATTATAAAGAAGAATAAGTAGAATATTATGAATAAAATTGTAGGACAAGTCAAAGTTAAAAGAGGAAGAAATCGTTGTGCACGTAAAAAAAAAGGAGGCGGAAAAATTTATATTTAATTATATAATTTATAAAAGGAAAACTTGATAAATAGAATAAATTTAATTTATTGTTCCTATGCATGAGTTTTAGGATTTAATAACATATATTTGTTGATTTTGATTATTTAATCTAGGTAATATTTAGTACTTCTAAAAATAGAATTTTGCCTTATATAGAAAATATTATTTATAATTCTATTTATGTAATATTTTGGATCAAAATTTATACGAAACAAATTCTTATATTGTACTTTTTCTTTTTATTTTAGTTTTGATTCACGTGTTTTTTCACTATCATTATCATCATCCCTTTTGCCTTTATTTGTTTCTTTTAAATCATATCTTTAAAGATTATATATGAAGAATAATAATCAACAATTGACATTGATCCTCTCTTTTGATAATTTCTTGTGTTTCTCTTTTAGTTGAAAGTTTCTGATCGAAAAATTGGACAAGTATGTTTCCATCGAATGAAGTTGTCAAAAATCAACGATTTATTGTTCTTTTTTCTTTTGCTTTCTTTGCACAATCGTGACATAATTTTGATTATCGTGACATAAAAAGGGCTCCAATCCCATTTTCCTTTAAAAAAGCTTATTAGGGTCACGAATTAGGATAGTAGGTTAATTTTTTTTTTATTTATGAGTCATGTTTTTTGTAATATCGTAACTTTTATGTACAATTCAACCACTATAGAAATCCATATTATTTGTAAGTGAGAGATATTAATTGTTATTTATGTTAAAAAAAATCGTAATACTAATTTATGAGAATAACATAAAAAAGGCGGCTATGAAATTTCAAAGAACAAAATAAAATCGAAGCAAAAAAATTGTTTGTAGTATAATCATTTTCACCAATATCACATTATGCATAGTACCTTCCTCTATCGAAGGTTGGGTTTGATTGAGTTGGTTTTAGTTTATATGTGAATGTCTTGGTTGCTTGTAATCACACGTGGATATTTGATCTTCATAATCTAAATTTAAAGATTTGATGATATGCAGCCACATACAAATGTAGATGTAGAAATTCGACTAAATATAATTCAAATATCTACTTAAAAAATCTGACTATATAGATTTGAGATACGAACACGAAAATTCGACTGATATTTATGTAAGGAGGAGAATCCGAACGCTTATATATAAAAAGCCATTATTCAACATTCTTCATCACAAATTTTTAAGGTATTATTCTCTCAATTATTTTTGCCTTCGATAATATTGCATTTTTTTCTCTAGGAATATTTCTTTTATCATCTTTTGTGCATGTAATTGATAAGGTTTTAATTTTACTGTTGTGTCCAATTTTAGTCTTTTTTTGGCATAAGATTTACAAGCAAGCAATATTATTATAATTAGATATCTTTGTAAAAATTTATAATCCACTCTATTTGAGTATACTACTATTTAACTTTTTATAATAAAGTTATATATAAATATCTATATAAGCTTTCACAATAGACAAAATTGTCTAATTTTAAATAATCAAAGGTTACACGTGCGGTATATATATATATATATATATATATATTGTCGGTTTGATTCGGGTTCGGTTTGACTTTTTTTTGGTCAACACCAAACCAAACCAAGAATGGTTGGGTTTTTTTTCTAACGCCAAACCAATCAAACCAAATCATAAGTCGGTTTTTTTCTCGATTTGATTTGGTTCGTCGGTTCGGTTTGACTTGATGGTTTGGTTTGTACACCCCCAGTTACAAGCTGACACTTACAACTTTTAGAACAAGACTTTCTTGCTATTTAGTATATATAGATTAATGATATTTCTTGGATATAGAAATAAATATTAAAATTATAATTGCTCACATTTAATATATATACTATTAATTGCAGGGATAAAATAAAATAAAAATTAATTAGTTTTATCATGATTAAGTAAGTGATCAACTAATATGGTGTATTTATTTTAGTAAGATAACCAACTAAAATGAAATGGAGGGAGTATTATTATTCCAAAATGACATTTTTCCCCTCAAAATTTGAAAGATTTAAAAAATCTACGTTTTTTTTTTTTTTAAATCCTAGTTACATCCATAGTTTTTTTTTCCCATTTATAACCTTGTAAAACAACATTCTTGAATAAACTCAAAAAAAAAAAAAAACATATTATTATTTTCCTAAAAAAAAAACTCCCCCCCCCCCCCCCCCCCCCAAAAAATTTCAACATTAAAAACATCCATTTTTTTAATAAAACCCTATTTATATCCATAGTTTTTTTTTTCCATTTCTAACCTTGTATTTTACTTACTGTTTCCTATTTGTCTTGTAATTGTTCATATTTAATGTATATTATTAATTATAGAAATAAAATAAAATAAAAAATTAATTCTATCCTGATTCAGTAAGTAATTAACTAACATGAAACATTAATTTTTAGTAAGATAAATAACTAAAATGGAATGAATTTAGTATTATTTTATTAAAAAACACTTTTCCCCCATTTTTTCAAAAATTTTAAGAAATCCAATTTTTAAAAATAAAACCCTATTTACCTCCATAGTTTTTTTTCCATTTCTAACCTTGTATATGACTTACTGTTTCCTATCTGTCCTGTAATTGTTAATATTTAATATATACTATTAAATGTAGGGATAAAATAAAAACAATTAATTAGTAAGTGATCAATTAATATGAAAAATAAATTTTTAGTTAGATAACCAACTAAAATGGAACGAAGTTAGTATTATTTAACAAAAAAAACACTTTCTCCCCCAATTTTTCAAAAATAAAAAAATCCATCTTTTAAAAAACTATATTTACATTTTTTCCATTTCTAACCTTGTATTTTACTTATTACATGTATCTTATTACCGAAAAAAAAAGAAAAAAGATGTGTCTCTCTCTTACTGTTTTCCGATCTGTCTATATATATATATAAGATTTTGCTCGTGCTCTCGCTCTTACACCCCTCCATTTTTCTCTACAAATTTCATCTTCATCACCCCCACCCACCCAACCCCCCTCTTTACAACCCAGCTGTTTCACCGATCCATCCATGGTCTCATTTCTCTTTGGTTAACTGGTATGCTTTGCTTATCATTCATTTTCTTTTACCATGGTTTTTTGGTTTTACTTTGCTTATGATCACTGTTTAATGGAGTGTTTTTTTATTGTGATTTTTGCTGATTTTTTTGGTTTTTTTTGAATGCCCATTTGGTGAATTCTATGAATTTTGCTTACCCTTCAGTTTTAATGGAGTTTTTTGATGTTTTTTTGGGTTTTGTTTGAGGTTTATGAATGCCCCTTTGGTGAATTATATGAATTTTGTTTTTTATTTGGATGTTTTTATGAATGCCCATTTGGTTGAATTATTAGGATTTTGTTTACTTTCCTTTTTTTTTTTTTTTTTTTTTTTAAATTCTTGTACTTTTTAATGGAGTTTTTGATTGTGATGTTTTTATGAAAATTTTGTTTTTTTAGGTGTTTTTTGAGATTTCATGAATGCCCATTTGGCGAATTCTTCGAGTTTTTCTTACCCTTCATTTTAATGGAATTTTTTATTGTGATTTTTGCTGATTTTTTTTTGTTTTTTGGGGTGTTTTTGAGGTTTATGAATGCCCATTTGGTGAGTTATATGATTTTTTTTTTTGAGGTTTTTTGAATGAGCATTTGGTTGAATTATGCGGATTTAGTTTACTTACCATTTTTTTTTTTTAATTCTTGTGGTTTTTAGTGGAGTTTTTGATTGTGATGTTTTTATGAAAAGTTTGTTTTTGGGGTGTTTTTTGAGGTTTTATGATTGCCCATTTGGCTAATTATGCTAATTTTGTTTACTCTTCATTGTTTTTTTTGGACTTCTTTAACGATCAGTCTTCAATAGAGTTCTTGAATGCGATGTTCTTCTGAAAAGTTGTCTTTTTGGGGTTTTTTGAATGTCCATTTGGTGAATTGTAGGACTTTTGTGTGTTTAGGGTTTAGGATTTAGGATTTGTTGTGGTAATTTGGAATGGCTAGAGTCATTGAATTCGTGTTTTGATGTTCTCGGGGTGAGGGTGTATATATTTGTAGCCAAAGAAATGTTTTTTTTTTTTTTTGTGTCTGTGGGGGGGGTGGGATGGGGTGGTGGTTCTTGTGATTGTTATAGATCGACTGATGAGAACTGTTGTGTCAATTTCAAATGGGAAATTTGACATATGAAATGAATTGAGATTTATTGAAGTCATTTGAAAATTACTGATTCTCATTGGTCTGTTATGACTTATGCGTCATCTATCTTTATGGTAGTAAAATGAGGGTAAAGCTAAAGGAGTCCTTTTAGGATGAGGTCGATGCTTTCATAACTCCTTGATCGGAGCTTGGGAATGTTGGTTTCCATGGTTAGAGTGCTCCTTTTTCTAAAAAAAAAAAATAAAAAATAGTAAAAAATTTGTGTCTGAAACAGAACTTTCTGAATTAAATAAGAATTTACTTGTGGCAAATATAGGAATGTGTAATGTTTGTAAGCACCTGAGTTTTGAGGTCTAGTGACATGCTACGTTTTCAGATTTTTTAATTGAAAGTCAAAACTTCTAATTATAGAAGTTGCAAGGGCTTGCTTCGGTTTGATTTTGGCGCCGTGCCGCCACCTTTGTATCTGTTATTTCAAAGGACATTTCAAAAGATAATAGTGACTACTGACTCGTTATACTTGACTTATAAATAAATGAGTACTCCCTCCTATCCAGAATAGTTGATGTTTTAGGCTTGGGCACATGGATCAAGTAGTTCACTAATTCCGAAAGTTTAAGAAGGTTTTTGTCTAATACACTAATTATGATTTTCTTTTCTTTTTAGGCGGACATATTTATCATTAAATTTGCAATGGTTAGAGGTAAATTTGGAAAAAAAACATTAATTATCTTGGTTTTGTGAAACTGAATGCATTTACTAGTATAGGTTAGTATCTGCGTAGTATCTTATTCCTCTAGTTTTACTGGTAGTCATTTCATTTGCATTGTTTATCTTGCTATCTTGCTGTAGTTTTTTCCTTTTCAATCCTGCTTTGAATCATGCATGAAATTTCACGGTGGTCATCCTCCCACCTGTATCCTTTTGGTATGTATTTAAATTTGAAGTCCAAATGAACCCTTTAAGGACAGCGGAACACCTTAATTACCCTGGGGTGGATAGATAATTTTGGAAATCACATTAAAATACTTACAACTGCTGAATGGCACAAAACCAATGAGTGGTAGAAACAAAACCACATTTTTTTAAAATGAAAGTAGAAACAAAACCACTTTTTTTTTTTTGATGAAGTAGAAACAAAACCGAAGGTACAACACTACAACCTATTTTGTAAAGTTTGATTACCTGGCTGGATGTTCCTTCTCTATTTACCTATGTTGGGCCTTGGTTTTCTTGTTGGTGTAGCTTGTTCATTTGTTGATATATATTGCTTTACTTTAGCACTCTGATTGTGGTGGGACTAGAATATCTTTTCTTGTTTTATGGCCGTGCTGTTACAGCATGCTTTCATCAATTACGACCATGCTGTCACTAGCACCACATTCAGCAGGGTTCTTTTTGGCAGATAATCATCCTGTCCTCATGTTTAAATAATTGATGAAAGCATACTGTAATGACATGTTCATGTTTCTTTGCTCATGTGCATTTGGACAATGTCTTAAATTATCAACTATTTGAAACTTTGAACTTGTTTTTCTGGTTACGATGAAACTTATATGGCTTGTTGAGGTGCCGATATAGACATTTGCTAGCACTTGGTTGGCTAGCTAAAGCCCAACTATTGTTCTAGGCAATGATCTTAAAATTGTTTAGTGACTAGTTATTGTCCTTTCTCATTTGTAGTCATATATTGTCTACAATTGATATTGAGATGTCAATCACCTAGGAAATCAAAGAATTTAAAATATTATTGTCTTTGGTGTTACTATATATTTGGGATGGGTGCAGCCCTCTACTTATCAATCTTTTCCTTTGATCCTGCATGTCAGAAAGATACTTTTCTCACCGAACTAGTTAAAAAATAGGGCAATTCTATACGTTTATTTTGCTGACGTGGGCTTTCAAAATGTTAAATAGCTTGGTTCTTTGCACCTTGTAATGCTTTAGAGTTTTGATTTATCAAAAAATATTTGCTTTAGAATTACCTTGTTTTCTTGAAGTTGCATTAGTTGTTTTCTTATCTAATAATCATCATCTCGTAACTGTTACAGGTGTTGGAATTAGAAGTTGCAGTGATGTCTCTAACAGCTAGGTCCAAGTCAGAGGTTAAAAAGGTGAGTATTTCAAAGCCTTCCAGTGCAAAAGCAGGTGCTGGAGTTCCCACCAGTGGATACAATCCTCTTCTGCAAACGTTCCATTCACTTGACACAGCTCCTTGGACTTCAAATGCTTCAGTCCACGTCAATGATCGTTTCAAAAACATTAATGAGACAGATGACCTTAGTGGGCACTCTTATGGAGCTGGTGGAGAGTATGAAACTGTTTCCAATAATGGTAGCTTGTCTGGTGAGTCGGATGAACATAAAGAGAAAACATCTAATCTTCCTCTCCGACAAGAGTCCTTTTCTGCAGCTGATAATGACAAGCGGGAAAAAAACCGTCAGAAAAATGAGAAGAAGCATCAACGTCAGAAGGAAAGGCGAGCGCAAGAGCTGCATGAGAAGTGTAATGGCTATCTCATGTCGAGAAAGCTTGAAGCACTTGCTGAGCAGCTTGTATCTATGGGGTTCTCCTCGGAACAGGCAACTATGGCTCTTATTCTTAATGAAGGCAAAGTAGAAGAATCAGTAGCATGGTTATTTGAAGGAGGCGAAGAAGCATACAAATACGAGGAACAAGGTCTTGATACTGGGGATAATTTGAAAATTGACATATCAGAAGAGTTTGCTCGCATTGCTGACTTGGAAAATAGATTCAACTGCTCCAAGCAGGATGTTGAAAGAGCAGTGGTAGCCTGCGAGGGCGATCTTGGAAAGGCTGAAGATGTGTTGAGATCACAAAAGCAGGAGGTTCCTCCCTCTGTGCTGCTCAAGCCAGAAAAAACTAGCGCTCCTCCTACTATGTGCAATGACAAGCTACATCCTACTATGGGCAATGACAAGCTACATCCTTCTGCGGGCAGGGACAAGCTACCAATTGGCGCCGCTCAGAACTTACCAAGAGTACTGGTAAAACCTTCATCATCTAGTACAATACCAGCAAAGAGAGATGATAAAGTCTTTGGTTATACTAAAGTTGTCCCAGCAGGGCCTTCTATGGATCCTGGGAGCAAAAACATACCCTTGCTGAAAAGGGATCAGCCAGAATTGGACTGGGGCAAGTCACATCAAGTGTCGGTACCTGTTGACAAAAAGTGTCTGAATTCCGGAGAGAATCCTTCTATTTCCTTTTCTTTGTCATCTTCTGTGGAGGTGTCAGTTCCAGCTCCCAAGACAGAAACTCGTTATGTGGCAGTTGAAAATGAATTGAAGAATCTACAAATAGAAACTATGAAGGAACCAGTTACAGTCATGCAACGAACCCCGTCTGTTAATGCCAGGCACACTCCCACTTCAAATGTAAGCTCATCTCTTCCAGGAACAGTAGTGCCATTTCTTTCTAATAATATTGTTGGAACAATGACACCCAATGATATGATTCCACATATACCTGTCACAAGAAGCTTGAGCATGAATGGTTTCAGCAGTAACCAATTGTTCAACCAACTCCATCATCAACAGCACCAACAGCCAGAACAACTTGTTTCCAGCTGTGGGACACATGAATCTCCAGGAACTAGCTGGGGAAATAGTTTGTGGAGTAGGACAGTTGGTGCATTACAGACGCAACCGACTGCCGCAGCTACCTCGCCTGGACTCTTCTCCAATTTAGGCACCAATAGTACTTATGGGCTGTTGTCTCCTGTTGACTGGAGTACCGGTAGTCGCCCAGTTATGCAGGTAGATTACAAAAAGATAGACTGGAGTTTACATGGTAGTTTGCCATCATCAGGCGTTGACTGGAGTTTACATGGCGGTTCGTCATCATCAGGCGCAGACTGGAGTTTACATGGCGGTTTGTCATCACCAGGCGTCGACTGGAGTTTACATGGCGGTTCGTCATCATCAGGTGTAGACTGGAGTTTAGATGGCGGTTCGTCATCATCAGGCATAGAGTGGTGCGTAGATAGAGGTTCAGTATGGTCAGGAACAGGTGATACGTGGCCAACAAACCAGCCAACAACAGACTCCCTTATGCAACACTATAATCCTGACTATGAAGCATTTTACCGTGGACCTGAAAAGTCTACTGCAAGACCTGTTCTGCCCAATGAGATTGATGTTTGTATCCCCGGGTTGCAGAATGGAGTGAGTACAGCAGAGACTGCGGCAGCGGGTGCTTCTGGTGTGTGGACTTCTCCCTTTGAAGAGAGAGATCTCTTTAGCTTACCTAGGCAGTTTATTTCTCCCCCCTCTCTCTAAAAGGTAGGGATAGAGGATTTGAGACTATAAAAAACTTTAGAAAAAGAGAATAGCAAAATACGCTTGGACTTGGTGGTTGGTTATGTTTGGCTCATATGTGCATTATTACCCTCTTGTTATTGTGAAAAAAATAATAATAAAAAAAAAGCAAGCCCTTGTTTGTGTTATTTAGTGCCTTCCTTTCTCCCGTTTCTTCCCCTTTAATAGCATGTCTAGCCAAGTTCCTGAAATCAGCTTATTTTGACAAACAATTTTTACGAAGTTGTTTTTTAAAAAAGTATTTATGGTCGGAAGCAATTTGTGCTTTGGGCCAACTTTTTGAAAGTGCTTCTAAGTGTATTTTCTTCAAAAGTATTTTTCACAAAAAAGTTTTTCTTAGAGAAAAACTATTTCTTTAGCTTTTGAAAAATAATTTTTGCTTACTTGATCGAAATATTTATTTTCTCTCAAAAGTTTGGTCAAATATTTTTAAGAGGCGGATCCACGTGGATCCATGAGGGTGCACGTGCATCCCGTAACTTTTTAAAAAATCGTATATATATGTATAGATACTGTAAAAACTTGGTAATATATTAAATCGTGCACCCATAATATCAAAGTTTGCCTGTGTGCACTAGTTCAGAGAGTAGACGAAAGGTCTCTCTGGTCCATGACGTCACGGGTAAGCATTCCTTTTTGTGCCTTTATAATTAATGCACCAGCCATTTAATTGTGTACCTTTGCCACCTCATCTGGCCCACACCTCCGCCCTTTAAATACCTTTGCCACCTCCACATCTAGCCCCACGCCCCACCCTTACTTTAAATTAAATTTAATGTATATTCTTATTTAATAAATACATGGGCCATGACAATTCTCCAATCCAAACCCAAAACTATCAAGCCAACAACATCAAATCCCCCCAAATCCCTAAAATTTACAATTTCCCCAAGTTCTCTTCAAGCCAAGTAATATCCTGTTTGACCATGAAAATCATAATTTTTCGAAGTTGAAATTAAAGTTGAAGTTCGAGTTAGAGCTATGTTTGATCATGAATATAAATTAAAGTTATTTTTAAAATTTTGTGAGAGAAATATGAGTGAAAAAAGTGAAAATAAATTTATTTGTTTTCACTTTTTCAAATATAATTTCGGAATTGTATTTGAAATTTTCATAGCCAAACCCATCTTGTTTTTACTTTTTCCAATGAAATAATTTTTCGAAAAAAAGAACATAATTCATGGCCAAACGGCTACAAAATATATGCTAGAACACGCACACTCAACGAACAACTTTTTCAATTCTCGCTACTGCAACTGTAGAGAGAGCTTTTTAATCCATGAAGCATATCAAGAATGAGTTGCGTAACAGTATTGGTGATGCATTTAAAAATTGATTGTTAAGTTTGTTACATTGAGAATGATGCATTTGTAAATATAAGCAATGATGTAATCATTGACCGTTTTCAGAATATGAAAACGCGTCGACGTCTAGTATAAAAGAATAGTCTACTTTTGTTATATTAATACTAAATTTATTTCATTTGATTATTTCAAATTTTATACTTTGATCATAATTTTTTTTTAATTTTTAAGTTTAAAAAAGTTGTATGCCAAATTATGTAGTTGATAGACATTACCATGTTAAAGATAATAGTGCTTTTTAAGATAATAGACACCCCCTATCTTCAAATCCTGGGTTCGCCTCTGCTTTTTAAGTGAGCATTTGGTCCTCTCAAAAATTTGGCCAACCAGTCTCTTAACCTCCAAGGCAGAGGTAAGGTTTGTGGATACTTTATTCTTTAAGACTTTATATTGTGGACGTTCTATTCTTTCAGACCTCATCTTGTGGGGCTATATTGTCTCTTTAGACTCCACTTTGTGGAACTAAACTGGATATGTAGTTGTAAAAACTCGGCCAAATAAATAAACTATCTGGTCATGAATATTTTTTTTTTTTTTTGGTTTAAACCATTTGGTGTCCGATACCTGCTGAGTCCAACTATATCTGGATTCGCCCCGAGTCGGGCCCCATTTGGACGGGAGAGCTCCCAACAGAGTGTTTGTCCATACCCAGGATCGAACTATCGACCTCTGGGTAGGTTGGGGCAGCCCCTTTTCGCTGCGCCACCACTGTTGTTGGTGGTCATGAATATTTTTTACTTGTTGGAGAGTTGAATCAGGAATTATGTTTGGCGATAAAAAGTTGGAAAATATCAAAAAAGTTGTTTTACTTTCTTTACTCTATATCACTCATAAATTTTTTTAAATTACTGCAATTAGTATTCATGCCAAACACTATTTCAATTTTCAAATGCCATTTTTTCACTTTGAAAGCAAAAACAATTTTATAGGAAAGCCCACTTTAATAGAACTATGGTGCATGTTGGTTACGTATAGTCAAATTTTCACGCAAAGTGATAATTAACATAAAATTTACAAATAAATTTACTTTGCATAAATAACAAACATTTTACTTATTGCCTTGTTAATCTTTATGTGAATGACTTGCACCATTTACTTATTCCTTTCATGCATGTATTAAATCATGACGATTTATGATTATATTAATCGAGTCGACGTACCTAAAAATTGAGATACATTAATCATGATAATTTATCATCATGCTAATCGAGTCAACGTATCAAATTTCCTTATTTCTTTAATAGTACATGCACTAAATCATTATCATGTCAATCAATCCAACATATTTAAAAATTCAGCTGGTCTAGGTTAAATATACTATAAACTAACGTATAAAAAACTTATCAAATTTTATTTTAAAAAACTCTCATTTTAGTGTTTATGTGCATATATATAATAATAATAGTAATAAAGTTTTATTATGGTTGGTAACTAAATGAAGGAGAGTCCTTTCACATTTGGCTTCGTAACATACTTGAGAAAATTGAAGGAAAGGTGTCTTTTAAGTCTTGAATGAAGGATTAGTGACAGTGACCAACAGATAGGGTCAAACATCATTAGGAAACTTGATTAAGTTAATTGTGGACTTGATTAACATTTTTAAAACTTTCTAATCTTTTCAAAAATACAAATCAACCCAACCCACACCCCTTTTCAATCCAAATCAACCACTCTCTCCTCTCTCTCGACCGTTTCTCTCAACTCTCTCCCAACCAACAGTTCTGCAAAATTTCTCCCTTCAACCCTCGGCAACTTCTACCTCCGGCGACAAATAATTGGTCTTCGAATTCCCCTCTTTTCTTCCTTCACCCCCGGCGACTTTTACCTCCGGCGACAAATAGTTGGGCTTCGAGTTCTCATCTTCAATTCAAATCAACCTATCTCTCATTGCTCTTTCAACAGCTTCTCTCAACTCTCTCCCAACCAACTGTTCTGCAAATTTCTCATTTCAATCCTCGGCGGCTTCAACATCCGACTACAAATAGTTGGGCTTCGAGTTTCTTTTTGACTTTAACCTTCAATCGACGTGACAACCTTGTTCTCCGATCACAAGAGCTTCGAATTTTTCATCGCTCCTTTTCTTCTTTCACAGGTAAAAATTTATGGCCATTTTAGTTTTGAAGAAAACGAGGAATTTGAGTCAACTTCTCTTATAGTATTGGTTAACAATTTCAATATTTGTTGCATTAATTTGAAATGCGGTTTGAATAAAACCCTAATTTCTGGTATTACTTATCTTCTCTTTTCGAAGTGAATTATGATATTTTGTTGTTTGTTGCATTTTTTTGAAGTTTGATTTTTATTGTTTGTGTTTATAAAAATAAAACGACAATTTGGGTTGATTTGTTCTGTTCTTGTTCTTGGTAAAAATGGTGAAATTGCTATTTTTTTGTTGAACAAAATCGTGCTATTATTTTTTGTTTTCTCCAACAGATTACCCATCTGGTGCAATATATTAACCATCTGATGCAACAAATTTATCATATGATGCAATAGATCAACCATTTGATGCATCAGAGGAACCATCAGATTATAATTCTGATGCAACAGATTAATCATCTGATGCAACAAATTTATCATATGTTGCAACAGATTAAGTATCGGATAAAAAATCTGATGCAACTAATTAACCATCTGATGCAACAGAATAACCATCAGACTAATGATCCGATGCAACAAATGAACCTCCTGTTGGATAAAATTCTATCAACTCTTCCAACAGGAAATGTGCAAGACTTGATTTTTCTAACTGATCATTCATCTGCCGCGATAGACGACCCTATGTTGGAAGAAATCTAAACAATATTGATCGTTTATAACTGTTCCAAAAGATCACTCATGTGTTGCAATAGATGTGTGACCTGTTGCACAGACTATTCATCTTTCTTAACAGATGAGTGATATATTTTGTATTGTCGCAACAGATTACTCAGTCATTGCTGCAGGTTAGTTAACTGCTCTGATAGATCACTCATATATTGCAACAGATGTATGATCTATTGTACAAACCATTCATATTTCTCAACAGATGAGTGATATGTTTTGTATTGTCGCAACGGATAACTCAGCCGTTGCTATGAATTATTTAACTGTTCTAATATATCACTCATATGTTGCAACAGATGATGTCACAATAGATGTGTGATCTGTTGCACAGACCATTTATCTTTTTCAACATATGAGTGATATATTTTGTATTGTCGCAATAGATTACTCAGTCGTTGCTACAGGTTATTTAACTGTTCTAATATATCAGATGATGTTGCAACAGATGTGTGATCTGCTGCACAGACCATTCATTTTTCTCAATAGATGAGTGATTTATTTTGTATTATCACAACAGATTACTCATTCGTTGCAACAGGTTATTTAACTGTCCCAATGGATCACTCATATGTCGCAAAGATATGTGATCTGTTGCATAGACCATTCATCTGTCTTAAAAGATGAGTGGTATGTTTTGTATTATTGCAACAGATTACTCATCCGCTGCAACAGTTTGGTTATATGCTGCAACAGATATACTACCTGGTGCAACAGATCGATGATCTGTTGCAACTGTTATTTTACTGTTTTGCTTGCTTGATTTACTATTATCCTTTTTTAACGATGCATTAATCAACTATAATATATTTTTTTATGTTCCTATTAATTTTAGATAATATGGTTCTCAAAGAATAGAAATCGAATTAAGTCCAAGTAAAGAAAAAGTGAAGCAGCTAGGCTATATCCACCACTCTATGAGTTTGCTTTACAAGCATTATCTCAATCGGGGTCGGGAGAATGCAGTACTGTCTCATCATGCAATTGCCAAAAGACTCAATTGAAGTTGTAGTTGACCCTATGAGAACTCACCCCTAGTCCTAGATTATTCAATTAAGGTATTAGTATCCTAGTCCTAGATTAATCAATTAAGGTATTAGTCTAACATATGAGGTAGTAAGAATTGGTTCAGTTCAGAGTGATCGATCGACGACTCTGGTCGGGAGGAATACAATACCATCTCATTATGCAATTGTCAAAAGACTCAATTGAAGTTGTAGTTGACCCTATGAGAACTCACATTCAATTAAGGTATTAGTCTAACATATAAACTCAATTGAAATTATATATAAATAAATGTTCAACCTGTTGCAACAAATGTCTTTTTTGTTGGATTAAATCAAATAGATTAGGTAATCTGTTGCAACATATTACGCATCTATTGTAAACTATCAAACAGATTAAGTCATCTGTTGCAACAGATCACGAATCTATTGTAAACTATCAAACAGATTAAGTTATCTATTATGACAGATTACCCATCTGTCGTAAATTATCAAATGGATTAAGTCATCTGTCGCAATAGATTACCCATCTATTGTAAATTATCAAATA
>NC_061121.1:223095663-223097187 GCF_002878395.1 Capsicum annuum | reverse complement strand
AGTCATCTGTCGCAATAGATTACCCATCTATTGTAAATTATCAAATAAGCATTGTCATCTATTGTAGTTGACATTATGAGAACTCACCCCTAGTTCTAGATTAATCAATTAAGGTATTAGTTGAATATATGAAGTAGTAAGAATCGGTTTGACTTAGAGTGATCGGTCAACGACTCTGGTCGGGAGGAATGCAGTACCGTCTCATCATGAATTACCAAAAGACTCAATTGAAGTTGTAGTTGACCATATTAGAACTCACCCCTAGTCCCAGATTATTCAATTAAGGTATTAGTACCCTGTCCTAGATTAATCAATTAAGGTATTAGTTGAACATATGAGGTAGTAAGAATCGGTTCGGCTCAGAGTTATCGATTGACGACTCTGGTCGGGAGGAACGCAGTACCATCTCATCATGCAATTGCCAAAAGACTCAATTGAAGTTGTAGTTGACCCTATGAAAACTCACCCCTAGTCCTAGATTATTTAATTAAGGTATTAGTACCCTAGTCCTAGATTAATCAATTAAGGTATTAGTCTAGCATATGAGGTAGTAAGAATCGGTTCGGCTCAGAGTGATCCATCAACAACTCTGGTCGGGAGAAATGCAATACCGTCTCATTATGTAATTGCGAAAAAACTCAATTGAAGTTGTAGTTGATCCTATGAGAACTCACATTCAATTAAGGTATTAGTCTAACATATGAACTTAATTAAAATTATATATAAACAAATGCTCAACCTGTTGCAACAGATGTCTTTTCTGTTGGATCAAATCAAACAGATTGGGTAATCTATTGCAACATATTACGCATCTGTTGTAAACTATCAAACATATTACGTCATTTATTGCGACAGATCACGAATCTGTTGTAAACTATCAAACAGATTAAGTCATTTGTTGCACTTAAATGTTTTAAGATTTTTTTTTAAAGCAATTTAGGTATTTCCTATCCGAGATAAAAAATTTAAAATACTAAGGCGGTAAAAAATATTAGTACTCTGTACTACTTAGATAACTCAAAAATCTCCTGAGTGAGTAATCTTATCTGGTCTTTTCAATGTCATCGTCTCCTCGTTCCCCTCAAAATTTATTAATGAATATTTAAAATTCCCCATATCTAGAACTCTCCCCTTCAGCCATAAAGTAGTCTAGACTCAACTCATCACTCTTTTTTATTCTCTTTTCTCAATTATCTTTGTTTCATTTTTTTTCTCTCTTTTCTCTCTTCTTTCAGATGAGGATCCTTTAGGATCTCAACCAATCAATATCTTTTCTCGACTGAACTGAATGTTTTGATCCATTTGCTTTTTTGACATTGCAGGTACGGTTCACTGTTGCTCTTTCCATCTCGTCTTTTTCTTTGTATGTCATTTAAATTAGATATTTATATCTGTTGCTATTAATGATTTACCCATTACCAGTTTCCTATTTATTGAGAAAATTGAAGGAAAGGTGACTTTTAAGTCTTGAATGAACGAACCATTGTTTTTATTAAAATATGCAAAAAAAAAAGTCATCTGTTG
>NC_061121.1:223000769-223095563 GCF_002878395.1 Capsicum annuum | reverse complement strand
CCTATTTATTGAGAAAATTGAAGGAAAGGTGACTTTTAAGTCTTGAATGAACGAACCATTGTTTTTATTAAAATATGCAAAAAAAAAAAGTCATCTGTTGAGAGAACTTAAAAAGCCTTGTTATCAGTATATTTTTTTATGTCTTTTGTTTGGTACTTTGGGGGGGGGGGTTGTGTTGAAACATGTGATGTTTGTGTTGTGGATGGTGTTGGAACATATATTGTTGTTTCTTTATTGTTGATGCTGTTATTGGTGGTGTTGCAATAGTTTCCTCAACTGTTGCAACTGATAAATCAGCTGTTGGAACAGACGGAGTAACTGTTTGAAGAAATCAAACCAGTACCAAGGCAGGTTTGATTTATTCCAACAAATGACCCATCTGTTGTAATATGTCATCCATCTGTTGCAACGATGCCTCATCGGTTGAACAAATGGGTAATCTGTTGCATCATATTGGTTATATGTTGATTCACTCAATTTTGGGTTACCCTTTTGCAGTGTTCTTTTTGATTTCTTTTTGTTCTTCTCTTGTTTGACATCAAATGTATTTCTCTTGTTTGCAAACAAAAGGAAGTGAAACTGGATCCACTTTTGCCCGGCCAATATTAAAGGCTAGAGTAAAAATGGGTTCGGAGGTATAAGCTGCTTGTAGATGGAACCACTTCATATGTGGGAGGTATGTATTACTGATCAACCCATCATGAAAACACACATCCAGTGCAATAATTTTATGAATGTTTTTTCTTTACCTATTAGGCATTAGTTCTTCAAACCAAATATGGCATTTTACAGTTAAGATTGTTAGGTTTGAACTGGTAAGGCTGAGGGACCAAGACAGTGGTGTCGATAACCCATTATAATTTAATGATGATTTATGCTCATATTTTTGTGTCAAGTTTGGGGAAGGGTTCAAGTTTTTAGCGGCAATATAAATATCCAATAATGATTGGACCGGTTTTAATGGCGCAATGGACTTGTTGAAAGGACTCCGAAGCCTTGCACTGTAACAAACAACGATGGATCTAATAGAAATTTCCCTGGTTTAAATTTATATGGATGGGTTGTTGGAGGAGATTATTATACAGCAGAAGGTGTTTGGGAGAAAACTTGTGCGAGAAAAGGGAGGTTGAGAAGGCCATATATTATCTCAGTCCTTGTTTAAGAGGAGACACAGAGTGGAAAGGAAAGTGCAGCGAAATTGGCTTATGAAATTGACATGAAAAATAAAAAAACTAGATAAGCTACGAATGTGAAAGTGTATTCAAAAATGAAAATCCATCAAGAGGAATTGAGCTGGTCACTTTGCTAGAGACTGCAACTAGAGAGCGCAGCCTCAACGAAGACCCACAAAATGCAGGACCAAAACTCTAAAGAAGCAGCTTCGCGAGCATGGAAGGTGGTAAGATTGTCGGTCTGAATTGACATGAAGGTTTCAATTTTGACTGACAATCTTACCATCTTCCGTGCTTGCGAAGCTTTTTCCTTAGAGTTTTGGTCCTGCACTTTATGAGAGTCTTCATTGAGGCCACATTCGCTAGTTGTGTTCTCGAGCAAAGTGTCCAGCTCCAGTCCTGTTGACCATTCTTTTTTTCATGGACTGATGGATTTTTATATTTGGATACACTTCCACATTTGAAGCTCATCTAGTTTTTTTGTTTCTCATGTCAATTTCGCTACACTTTTCTTCCTACCCTGTGTTTTCTCTTAAATAAGGTCTGAGATGATATATGGCCTTCTCCACATCCCCCTTCGTGCACAGGTATTCTCCCAAGCACGTTCTACTGTAAAAAAGTCTCCTCCAGCAATCCATCCATATAAATTTAGACTAGGAGAATTTATATTAGTTCCATCGTTGTTTGCTACATTGCGAGGCTTCGAAGGACTTTCAAGAAGTCCATTGAGCCATTAAAATCGGTCCAATCACTATTGAAAATTTACACTGCTGCCAAAAACTTGAACCCTTCCCCAAACTTGACACAAAAACATGAGAATAAATTGTCATTAAATTGTAATGGGGTATCGAAACCACCGTCTTGGAACCCTTCGGCCTTATCAGTTTGCACCTATCAAACTAAACTGTACAATGCAGGATCTTGTTTGAAGGATCAGTGTCTAATCGGTAAAAAATTACATTCACAAAATCATTGCACTTTATGTGTGTCTGTCATAGTGGCCTGATCAATAATATACTTAAATCGCACACATGAAAATGAGATCCATTGCACTCACCTACCCCATCAGGACATGTCAGACAGTGTTGTTTATTCATCTGCATACATGTGATGATTATTAAAAAAGAGGTGTGAAAAGTCATGACTTTTTATCTTAACACATTCAAAACAGTTGATGAATCAAAATCTCTATCTGTTACAACTGACGAATCAGCTGTTGGAAGAAATCAAAATATCTCCTCCAACATATGGTCCATCTGTCACAACAGATAATCCATATATTGCAACAGATGGTAAATCTGTTGCGACAGACCAGACTATTTTTTTTATTCATCTGCACGCATGCGATTACTTCTTGCTAAAAATATTTATTTCAATTTAGTTTTTTTATTTATAAAATCAAGAGAATTTTATTATATTCTTCCAAGATTACCCCTATTATTAAATGACTACATAAAGTATATTATTCACATTTATACTTTCAAATCATAAATAATAAGGCCAATTTGGTAAAATAATCACCTAATTTATATTTTTATTAATTGGTATGCCAAGCCCATAGGGCCCAACTAATACAAAATGGAGGGACTATTAAAAAGAGGTGAAGAGTCATGACTTTTTATCTAATACATTCACAACAGCTAATGAACCAAATACTCCATCTGTTGAAACTGATGAATCAGCTATTAGAAGATATCAAAACATCTCCTCCAATATACTGTCCATCTGTCACAACAGATTATACATATGTTGCATCAGATGTCTTATCTGTTGCATATACAAATCATCTATTGCAACAGATGGTAAATCTGTTTTGACAGACTATTTGTTGCACATTCAATCTATCTGTTGCAACAACTCAATAATTACGGCTTTTATCGAGTCTCAAACCGCTATGAAAAGGTGAGAAGTAATTAACGTAAAAGAAAAAGTTGCAACTTTTCACAGAAAAAAATACCACCAGTTTGAATGAAATTAATATAATGGAGATGAACAGTCCTGCCTTTTGGCTTGACACATCCAGATTCAATCCTCTATAAATAGGTCCCTTCTTAATCTTCATTCAACTCTATTTATTTCTTGTATTTTTTCTTTTCATATGACATCTTCAACCACTTCTCTTTAAAGAGAATATTCCTTTCTTGGAGAGGTAAGTTTTTTCTGGTATAAATTTACCAGTTGGTTGTATACGTTGTATTACATTTTGGACTTTTTTCTTTACATTTGTTAATTCATGCATGTTCTAGATATGGTTGATCCTTTTTTGGATATTGCTATTCTACCAACACAGTGTGGGAACTTCAGAGGTAGGTTAATGACCTGTAGAGCGAGTTGGTCGCAGAGCGACGATGTTTAGAGAGATGCATAGGCTGATGAGGGCCCTGCTGCTGCGAGTTGATTGGCCGACTGTCCTTAATGATGATGATGATGATGATAATAATTAAAATGTATTTTTTTCTTTTAGCGTATGTATTTTAATTTTTCTATATCGGATCTATACCTAATGTATTTTATTTTTCATTTAATGAAAAATTTACTTTTAGTCAGACTTTGGCATTTTAATTCTTATTCAATTTTCATACTGTTTATTTCTTCTAATCTAATACATGTTAACATGTCGACGGTTGGAGGCAATATTAAATCCAGTAGCACTAGCAATTTTGGATTTTGAGTTCTTTCAACAGATGGACCATGTGTTGGAACAGATTGGTCATCTGTTGGGTTTCTATCAACAGATTATCCATCTCTTTCGACAGATTTGTCATCTGTTGGAGGAAAACATTCCAGTTGTTTGTGCAATTGTTGAGAATAATTGTGGTCTGTTGTATTATTTAGTTCATGTTTTGCCTCTTTTTATTGATGCACAAGTTATTAAAAAAATATATTTTATATATAATAAATAATAACTTTAGGTTCACAACAATGAGTTAAATATATAAAAGTCCACAACAAACAAACAAACAAACAACAACACAAGTTTCTGTAATTACAACGATCATGGTGGATTACGATTCGGGCATGTAGTTCTTTTATGTCCAGCTCACTTACATATAGAGCACTTGTTTCTTCTTGATGAAAATGATTCTCCAACTCTACGCCTCCTCTTATATGGCCTTCTTTCCGGTTTGATAGTGCTCGGGTCAATATATGGAGGAGGTATTAATCTCCCCATAAGCTCTGCTGGAACAACCCAAGATTCTTCAGAAGGCACCGGAGTAATATGCCCACTATATGTCATTTTATATTTTTCCACAAAATAATATTGAGAGGAGCGCTCATAAACTTCAGGTCTATATTTATGACCGTATTGAGTTTGAAGCGCTGCCATAGTATGTGGACAAGATATTTTGTCCAAGTCAAAAACTCTACACGTATAAAATCTTATTTGAAGATCGACCGTGGCAGCATCACCATGACCGGTGATACGAAATTTGTAATATGTTATTTTATGAGAGAATAACCTATTTCCCAAACTGATGTTCATTGATATTTTTTTTCGATTTCGAGAACAAATTGGGTTCTTTTTTCTGGGCACTTGAACTGTACACGCCTTTCTTTAAAAAAATCGCTATACTTCTCGCTTATTTTTTCAAACATAGCCTTGATGGGAAATTCTGTTTTATCGCCAAATAATGAATTCACCGATTCAGATCGCCAAATAATGAATTCACCGATTCAGCTATGTTTAATGTCATAATATTGTACCTATGGAAAAGAATCACTTAGTACGACATCATACTAAATTGTAAATCAAACAAGACATTAAATTCATAAGAATGTACTTATTTGCTAAACAGAATGCCCGACTCCATCTCTCAAAACCGACACGTGCGAGAAATTATGCTACCTTGGGATTCACATCCTCTATTTGATTGAAATAGTCTAAAAACTCCTCTCTACTATATGCTTTAGCTGCTCTATAAAAAAGGGTGACGACCCTTTCGTTGTGATTGTTGTTTCGAATGTTCTCTCCAAGATGCCTGATGTAACAACCAAAGTAAGTTGAAGTGAAGAAAAGTGAACCCATCTTTGGAATACTTGGATGCCTATCCGATATCAAACATAAATCTTTGGTATCTTCAACGTAGAGTTGCAGTTGTTAAAAAAAATTCATAAGAGGCATCACATTCCTTGTCTGCTACATAAAAAGTGACAGGAAAGATGTGATTCTCCGCATCCTGCACCACCACCACTAGCAGAACTCCATTAAACTTGCTCCTCAAGAAGGTACCGTCGACGGCTATACCTTTTATCAAATGTCGAAAACCTTGAATCCAAGCACTATAGGATACAAAAAAGTACTTGAACCTTCCGTTTTCATCCAGATGCAATGTTGTCTTACTTTCGGGATTTGTGGACTCAATCATATAATGGTAAGCATCCAGGACTTCATACCCATGCTCGAGTGCCCCCCTAACCAGGTCCTTGGCAATCTCCATGACCGTATATACCTTCCAATAACTGACCAGGACACCCAAATCCGTAAGGATTTGATTGGCCATAAGCCTTGTTGAAGGGCCTTTGCCATCAGGGAAACTACTCCTGAAATATTCACCAAGGACCTTTGTCGTGGCATGAGGATTTTGGCCAGAGATGTGCTCCGAACCATATGTATGATGCTTTTCATGTTTATGAATGATGAATCTGTCAGAACTTGCGTACTTCACTGCTCTCAACCACCACTTGCAGTTCGAATTAGCACATTTGAAGCAAAAGACACTGCTTAAATTAATCACCTTCTTTATTCTGAAATTTTTTTTTCAAGCAAGAAATAAATAAAGTGTTAGATAGTTCATTCTTGTCCTTGAATGACATTCCAATAAAAAAATTGGTCCCATTGTCTTGAAGATTTCCAGACTGTGTTGATTGAGAAGAACTGTACATCGTATTGGTCGCATCAACGGGCGTAGGTGTTTGATCATCATCTGAAATATTCATGTCTAGATCATCCAACCTACCATCAAAGAAGTCTTCTTTTTATTCTTCTTCTACGTTCTGGTTCTTATTCTCTCTCATTTTTTCAACCATGTACACCCTTAACACCGGCCTAGTTGAATCACTTAGATAAGCACGCAACCAAACCTGATTGGTTATCTTAAAAGGCAGTACCCTCTGATTTTCAAAGGAGCTATACATGTAGCTGATGATGAGTTCTTCCGGTTGATAATTCAGTCCACAAAAGGTGATGATTAAGTTCACAAAATCATCATACGAAACATCACTTTGGACTGTCATAGCTATCGTCTCTAGAATTTCACCCTTTTTCCAACGCCATATATATCGATTGCCCTTTTCGACCTATTGACCATGACAATCCACCCCTATTGTTATTGATCCCTCCATTAGTGGTACCTAAATAAAGTCATTTGTTAAAAAAAATTGATAGTGATTTCATAGTGCCGTGAATGAATCCCAACAGATGTGTTATCTGTTGCAACAGGCAAGTGATCAGTCGTAACAGATTACTTACCTGTTGGGATTCATGTTACGCTCCTGAATATCTGTTGCAACAGATGAAGTGCCTGTTGGAATTGATGTTACATTACTAAATCATCTTTGAAGGTGATTCCAGCAGATGAGTGAAATGTTACAACAGATAATTAACCTGTTGCGATAGATGACTTACCTATTGAAAAAGGTTAGTAATCTGTTGTAACAAATATTTACAACACTACTGTTGGAATCGTGTTCATGTTCTATTGCAATAGGTTACTAATCTATTGCAATAGATGTGTCAAATGTTGTAACAGATGACCTATTTGTTTAAACATAAATCCAACATATCAACTTTCATTAAAACATATATCTCATTTGTTGCAACAAATGATTTATCTGTTTAAACAAATGGATCTTATGTTGATTCATGATTGGATTCTCTCCATTGTTGAAAAACAATAACACAATAGGAGTTGCCCAGATGACAAATTCAACTCAAAATCATAATTTGACTTACCAACATCTCCTGTGAAGTAATTCCAAAGTGGAAAGTGATGTTCGAAACAAAATTTGACTTAAGAAATTGGTCAAATAGCAACAGTAGCGGTAACAACAACAACAACAAATGGTCAACAAGAAGAAGATGAAGATAATAATGAAGTAGAAGATGATGATAATGAAGCCGAAGATGATGAATGAAGCAGCAACAACAATGAACAACAAAAATCGATAAGAAAGAGAAAACAACAATGGGTGAGAAGAGAGACAAAGACACCTTTTTTTCCTCCGTTTTCCGTTATATAGGCTAACATTTAGATCAAAGTGTAAATTAAAAAACTTGTGGGTTATTTTCAAACTTCCCCAACTTTCTTAATCCATAAAAAAATAATTGTCACCTCCACCTAATAATTAAGACTTGTGTCACCTACACCTCATTTTAAAGCTCTTTTGTCACCTACAATCCAAACTCCCAACATACTTCTTTTTGTTTTATGGTACAATAATTTCCTTATTTATTATTATTTTATAATAAATCTTTTGATTTATTTATAATTAAATAGTAATTATAATTTAATTAGTTTATATTTTATAATAATTTTTGGGGGTTTATATAATTTGTAAGCATCTAATTTGAGAAAAAAAATCCACAAAGTACGTTGTTGTTGGGGTGTATAATTTGTAAAAGGCAAATTCATAAATAGGTAAAGATGGGAAAATATCTAATGCCGTTTGAGTAATCATAAAATACACATTATACATTCCAACATTTTTTTTCACAACAACAAAGCATTATTTTAGAGAACATATAACATTACTAGATATCGAAGGTCTGAACTAGCATGGGCTCAATTAGGTCCGGGCATAAAATACCGAAAACTAAATTACCGGATCGAATCGAAAAAATTGATAATTGGTATTTAATAATTCGATATTTGATATGGTATTTGGGAGTCATATTTTAATATTTCAGTATTCGAGATTGAGTTTTGTAAAAGATTTTAGTACCGTTTGGTATTCAGTATTTATCGAATATATATATATATATATATATATATAATATTAAAAGTGTGAAGGTCCTTAGAAAAATGAAGTGAACTTTTTGCCCTTCATTAGAAGGTCTTGTAATAGACAAAACTGTCATTTACTAATTTTTTAAATAAAAAATTTTAATCTCTAATAATAATAAATAAAACTTGATACGATAAAAAGGGGAAAAGAACATATTTTTTGGTTGGAACTTAAAGTCATTAACCATTAAAATTGGAAAAAATTCAAAAAACGGGGGGAAAAGTGGTAAATAGAGTTGGCGCAAGTTAAAACAAGAAGGAAGAAAAGTTAAACAAGTATAAAGAGGAAACAATTGGTGCTAAATTCCTAATATTTAGGAATAATCCGTTTAACCCTTATATATCAATTTTTCAATAAATTCTGATAAAGGTAGAAAAATCCTCCAATTATAAAGATTTATACTTCATTCGTCTCCATGCCTGTATATTGGAATACTTCTCAATTTGTTTGATCATGTAAGTATGTATGATAAACTTTATAATCTAAATGCATAGTTGGCTATAAGCACAAGAATTTTTTTTATTGAATTTTGGTAAATTATTACCTCCACAGGCATTATTTTGACAATACTAGATAATCTTTATTTTGTGAGGAATATTGACATGAATTTTATAATGATATGAGTTTACTATTATTTTTTGTAAGAATTATTAGGTTTAATAGTATTGTTCTATTATTTTGATTATCATATTATTTTGTTGCAGTTTACATGTAGATGAATATTCGATCGAACTTTGAGGAATTTCGATGTAAAGATTAAATTTATATTATTTTGATATTATTAATTTATTTGTTGTAAAATATTACTCTGTTAATATTATTCATTATGTTAGTTGCATTTATTTGATGTTATTTGATCTAATTTCATGTTGATGTCCATTTACTGAAAAATTCTTGTGAAAATATATATGATGTTATTTGCAAATATTATCAGTAGCTATTTCATAGTCAATGAGCTATATAAATATTTAGCACATAAAATATTGGATCAAACTGATTGACAGTTTGTCATGAATCACACGTGCAATACACGTACACTTGACCAGTATATATATATATATATATATATATATATATATATATATATTAAAAGTGTGAATACTCTTAGAAAATTGATTTGAACTTTTTGTCCTTCGTTAAAAGACTCTCCTTTAGACAAAAATATCTTTTTATTATTTTCTTCAATTTTATTATTTAATTATTTTTATTATATTAACTAGACTCCTAAAATATATGGAAGGAAAATCAATTAATATTTTTATTTATACTGATCAATTAGAAAAATACTCCTAAAATAGGAACGAAAAATACTCCTAAAACAAGACTTTATTAAGGAAATACTTCTATAAATATTGAGATGCACGTTAAACTAGAGAAGAAACTGATTACTTATTGGGAAAATATGATTGATGCCCATCTAACTTGATTCGGTTGCATGTCTAGATTGGTGGATGATTAATTTTTTAACCTTCAACTTCTTCACTATTTTTGTCAACATAATAGAATTCAATGTGTGTGTGTGTATATATATATATATATATATATATATATATAAACTTTTATTAGAACAAACTTAATATTTTACAAACTTGATTTAGACACTGGGGAAGGATTGGCTTGTGGGGAATGATTTTTTCATGAAGGAAGGGGAAAATGTTGTGTGTGATCTTCTTACTAGATTTTCTTACTCTTCTTTTTTTTTCTACTACTAAAATATCAGTCTTATATAGACTTCGAAATGAAAAAAGAAGTGGACTCAAATTTGCTACGTGGCCTCAAGATGAAGGGCCGACATCTAAGAGATAAGGAATCTTAATAATGCAGGTAAGGTATGCTTCTGGACCCCATCATTACATGCATTATTATTCCTTTAGATAGACGCGTGCTTCAGCAGTTTTTCCTTCTTTTGAAGATAGTGATAAAGGAAGCACTCAATTATTTTTATAAGACATAAAGTGGGCATCCCCACATGACAATCCTATCTATATCTTATCTCTTCAGCTGCTTTGTAAGTCTTCGCTACCAGTGTCTTTGTCTGATTAGGTGTTCAAGTTGTGCAGGGCAATGGAATCAAAACTCATCCCTGAGTCATCATCCTCATTGGAGTCCTGTGCATCTTGGAGATATGCAAGACTATTTTTGAATTCCTCGTCTTCTTCTGATCTTGGAATATTATTGCCTGCATTGTTCATGTCTGGGACTAATCTATCTGAACTAGTACTTGTCTTTGTTATCAATATGCGTGTCTTGTCCTTGGCTATTAAAGAATCTTTCTAATGTTTGTTTTACTACAGTCTCAATTTGTTTATTTTTCTTTTTTGCAATTAATGTCTTTCTTAGAGTACTAGTTTTAGCTGATGGTTGTTTTGATGAAGGACCTCCTTCATCCTCACTTTTTAGCAAAGTGACAGCCGTAAACGGATTTGATTTGTCTTTACCGGTTACCGTTTACACCGGACTAGCTGTACCAACATCTGGTACAGTGGATTTCTTAGCATTCAGAGGGGAATGCACACTCTTCTCATCCATTTTTTGTGGAGATGGAGAGCTCTATGTCTGATTACTTGCGTTTGTTCTGTTTGCCTTGACCTGATAGGTATTTAGCTTGTCTTGTGAAATTTGTACCTGCTCCATTAGTCTGGAGTTTTCAAGGATAAGAGCTTCCTTTTGACCATTTAGTCTTTTGAAAGCTTCGGTCATCGAAGAGCAGTGGTCACAAAAAATTATCTTACTAGTGTCTTGCTGAATATTGTATTGGGGTATTTGGTTTGGGCTTTGTCTAAGTGTTGGAAATATGTAATAGTTAGGCCCAAGATATCCCCTTGCATAGTCAGAGGCTTCAGAAAAATAGTTAAAACCTTTATAAAGTGTGGTTTTAATACCATTTATAGAGTCTATTACTTCTATCCAAGTTTGAAAAATTTCATTTATTTGAATTTATGTCTGCTTTTATCTGATATATATTGGCATAAAGCATTCATAGCTGCTAAAAAATAATTATGGTCTGATTTGTTATGGGATATCCAAAGGTTTACTATTAAACATTTTTGGGGTTTATCTAAAACACATTCTGGTCTAATTTTAAAAGATCAATTACTAGATGGATATGCTATCAAGCTAAATGGTCCGAAATCAATTCTTTCCATTGAGTTCATAGAGTCTCTTGGTCTGAAACTAATGTTACCTAACATTGTCTGGTAGTACGAGCCTTGAGAGGATGAGGCTACTCCTTTGCCTTTATTTGCAGTAGGTTGACCAGTTGGTCTCATGCTGAAATACACATTAATTTATAGATTTAGTCTTTATTTGTAATCTACTTAATTTATCTGCTAGTTCATTATCTTTTCCTTTTATGTTATAAAAATGATTTTTCAATAAGAAAGTAAGTTTTTAAACAATTACGTTGTAAAAATCCTACTCAGTACTCCCTTTTTCCCATTGTTTCTTCATGTTTATAGTTCCTATATCCGATATTTTCCCTAATTTTTTTTATCTTACCCTGTTCATCTCTTCCTCTTAGCCTATGTTCTTAACAACGTCTTCTTTAACCACACCCTGGAACATTAATCTGGCATACAAACTTTCGTCCTTTAAACTTCCTTGTTTTGGCGGACTACTTAAGGCCAGGATTCCTAGGAATTTACAGGTTAATCCATCGTTATTATTAAGAAGTTAAGAGGTTAACCATATACTAGGGGCAATTATTTTAAAACAAAATTTAATTTACATAATGTATAGCAAACATATTCAAAATTTAAAACATAAACATAATATATTTTTTGGTGGGGAAATATAGCATAAATAAGCACTTACATGAAGTAACTGGGAGAGAGATTTTCCTTTCGGAAACTCCCTAAGGATTGAGAAAAAACTTGAAACCTTTTATTAGAACAAACTTAATATTTTACTAACTTAGTTTAGACACTGGGAAGGATTGGCTTATGGGGAATGGTTTTTTCATGAAGGAAGGGGAAACTGTTGTGTGTGATCTTCTTACTAGATTTTCTTACTCTTGTTTTTCTTCTACTACTACAACATCAGTCTTATATAGACTTAGAAATGAAAAAAAGGAGTGGACTCAAATTTGCTACGTGTCCTCAAGATGAATGGCCAACACCAAAGAGATAAGGAATCTTAATAATGCAGGTCGGGTAAGCTTCTGGGCCCCATCGTCGTATGTATTATTATTCCTCTAGACGGACGCGTGCTTCAATAATTTTTTCTTCTTTTGAAGGTAGTGATAAAGGAAGCACTCAATTATTTTTACAAGACATAAAGTGGGCATCCCCACTTGATAATCCTATCTATATCTTATCTCTATCTTATCTCTTCAGCTACTTTGTAAGTCTTCGCTACCACTTGTCTTTGTCTGATTATGTGTCCAAGTTGTGCAGGGCAATGGAATCAAAACTCATCTCTGAGTCATCATCCTCATTGGAGTCCTGTGCATCTTGGAGATATGCAAGACTATTTTCGAATTCCTCGTCTTCTTCTGATCTTAGAATATTATCGTCTGCATTATTCATGTCTGGGACTAATCTATCCGAACTAGTACTTGTCTTTGTTATCAATATACTTGTCTTGTCCTTGGCTATTAAAGAATCTTTCTAATGTTTGTTTTACTATAGTCTCAATTTGTTTATTTTTCTTTTTTGTAATTAATGTCTTTCTTAGAGTACTAGTTTTAGCTGATGGTTGTTTTGATGAAGGACCTCCTCCATCCTCACTTTTTAGCAAAGTGACAGCCGTAAACGGATTTGATTTGTCTTTATCGGTTATTGTTTACACCGGACTAGCTGTACCAACATCCGGTACAGTGGATTTCTTAGCATTCAGAGGGGAATGCACACCCTTCTCATTCATTTTTTGTGGAGATGGAGAACTCTGTGTCTGAGTACTTGCATTTGTTCTATTTGCCTTGACCTGATAGGTATTTAGCTTGTCTTGTAAAATTTGCACCTTCTCCATTAGTCTGGAGTTTTCAATGATAAGAGCTTCTTTTTGACCATTTAGTCTTTTGAAAGCTTCGGTCATCGAAGAGCAGTGGTCACAAAAAATTATCTTACTAGTGTTTTTCTGAATATTGTATTGGGGTATTTGGTTTGGGCTTTGTCTAAGTGCTGGAGATATGCTATAGTTAGGCCCAAAATATCCCCTTACATAGTCTGAGGCTTCAGAAAAATCGTTAAAACCTTTATAAAGTGGGGTTTTAATACCATTTATAGAGTCTATTACTTCTATCCAAGTTTGAAAATTTTCATTTGTCTTTCCATGTATAACTACATAATATTTGAATTTAGGTCTGCTTTTGTCTGATATATATTGGCTTAAAGCATTCATAGTTGCTAAAAAATGTTTATGGTCTGATTTGTATGGGATATCCAAAGGTTGTCTATTAAACATTTTTGGGGTTTATCTAAAACACATTCTGGTCTAATTTTAAAAGATAAATTACTAGATGGATATGCTATCAAGTTAAATGGTACGAAATCAATTCTTTCCATTAAGTTCATAAAGTCTCTTGGTCTAAAACTAATGTTACCTAACATTATCTGGTAGTACGAGTCTTAAGAGGATGAGGCTACGCCTTTGCCTTTGTCTGCAGTAGGTTGACCAGTTGGTCTCATGCTGAGATACACATTAATTTATAGATTTAGTCTTTATTTGTAATCTACTTAATTTATCTGCTAGTTCATTATCTTTTCCTTTTATATATTCGAAAACAATATTTTTATAAACTAATATAGTATCCATAAAATTTAATCTATGCCTTTTACTACTAGATTTATCATTTATCTTTTGATGAAATTTAACAATGGCTTCACATTCTGTTCTTACTAAGACTTCTTCCTTATTTAATATGTATAGTTTAAAACTATTTAGGCCATATATTATTGCCAGTACTTCTAAGTCTATACTACTCATGTTTTCTTTTTCTTTATATAGTCCACTTTGGTACGCATAAATATTTTCTTCATTTTTATCACTATATTTATTAGGTCTTGTTTTAAAGATAGCTCCCCATCGTAATTTACTTCCATCAGTCTGAATAATTAAGTAATCTATTTCTAAGGGGATTTTTAAGTCTGGAATATGTTTAACTCTTTCTTTAATTTGTTGTACTAGTTTAATATCTTCTATGTTAAAATGTTTTTGGCCCTTACTGCCTGTTTTAGTATATAAAGGTCCAGCTATTTTTCATAGGTCTTGAATAAAGTTTCTCGCATAATTTAGTAATCCTAGAAATTTTTATAAGTTTTTTGTGTTATCTAATTTATCTGGCATATTTAGTACTTTCTTTTCTATATGTGCTTGGAGTTTTATCTTTCCTTCTCCTAAAGTTATTCCCAAAAAATTTATGTAGGTCTTACATAACTCCATTTTCTTTTTACTGATTATTATTTCATGTTTAACAAATAATCTAAAGACTGTTTGTAGGTGTCCTAGGTGTTCCTGCATATTTTGACTAAATATTAAAATATCGTCTACATAAACTAATACAAAATTTTTATATCCACCAAAGATATTATCCATTTTTCTTTGAAAAATTGGTGAAGCTGTTTTTAATCCAAACGACATAACTAACCATTCAAAATGTCCTTCTGGACATGTGAATGTTGTCCATTGTATATTGTCTGGATGCATTTTTACCTGCCAGTATCCTGATTTACAGTCAAATTTGCTAAATATTTTTCTTCCTTGTATTCTATTAATTAGTTCACTTTTATCAGGTAGTTTATATGCATCTGTCCTAGTGTTGTCATTAAATCTTTTGTAATTTATTACCATGCGTGCTTTCCCTCTTACTTATTCGCTATGGTTTCTAACCATGAAGGCTGCTGATCTATGTTTGGAGGTTGATCTCTTTATAACTTCTAAATTTAATAACTCTTTTATTTGTCTATCGAATTCTACTGTATCTTTGTTATTGGCTTCTATAGACGTTGTCTTTATTGTATATTTTTGGTTAATAATTTTTAATTTACACATTATTTCATTAGCATCCTAGTGTGCTAAAGGCTTTTCTCCCATTATTTCCATTTTATCTAGAATATTTATTACATTATCTAAATCTTTTGGACTATTTATTATACCTATTCCATTTTTTTCTTTTCGAAAATTATAAAATTGTATTTCTACGTTAATTAAAGTGTATTCTTTTTCTATATTCTCGATGTACTCAACTTCTTCTATATTGATTAAAGTATAATTTTTAAATTCTTCTAAATTATTTTCTTTTTCTACTTCTTTATTTTCTCCCAATAGGTCTTGACATTGGTCTTTATTCGAACAACTTTCGCAGCATGGCTGTGACTTAGAAATTAAGTCTTTCTTGTTTGTCATAAGCTTTCTGTATACTGTTGGTAATATTAAAGTTTGTACTGGAGTATAAGTAAGGTTTTTAAATAATATGATACTGTCTCTTGCTATGAGACATCCTCCTCTATTTTGTATACAAAAATGTAATTCAATTACAAAATCTACGTTTATATTTAAGTCTCTTGCTAGTATTTTATTAACATTATAAGAAGGTTTGTAGAATTCATTACATGTATTTTAAAAAATTATCTGAGCTTTTTCTATGTAATGATTATAGACATTATGTGATCCATCCATTTGCATTGCTGCTACTGGTTTCTTAAATGTTTTAAGTAAGTGTTGTGGTACTAGACTCTTATTTATTAAGCAGCTAGTACATCCTGGATCAATTAAAGCTAAAGTTTCTATTTCTATATCTTGAATTTTTATTTTTACCAGTACTTTTATCGTAGAAAATTATTTATCTTCGTTACATATTAGACTACTACTATTGTCTTCTATATTCATAAGTTTTGTTTCTAATTGTTCTAAGTGTTGGGTATTTATTTCGTCTTCATTTACTATACCCTTTCCTTTTTCTAGTGTAGCTAGTCTTTGTTCTAATTCATTTACTCTAACTTCTAATGTTGATATTCTTAGATTTATGATTTGATTAGTAGTTATTTTTGTTCACTACTAACTCCTGTTTCTATCTTTATCTTTAAGGTATTTTCTATACATTTTATACATGCTTCTATATAGCATTTTTTACATTTAGCTCTATTTTCTTTACTAGGGTACCAACTACATATGCGACATCTATTGCTATCTATTCCTTTGTATCTTTGAAATTCATGTATACATTCTTGCGTGATATTCATTAGGTTGTTAATCAATAAGTCATTTAAATTTAGATTATCAATTTCTTGTCCGATTTCATTTACTAAGTTACCTTCTTCTGAGTCCGAAGAATCATATTTAATATTATCATTTAAATCAAAACATACTATAGAATATATATTTTCTGTGTCTGACATATATTCATCTACATTTAACAACGTTTCTTAGAAATCCTCTATTAATTGAGAATTTCTTGTCCTATTATTATTTCTTTTAGGGCATAGATTTGCTAAGTGGTCTATACTTCCACATGTATAACATTCTAATTTGTTTCTATAATTTCTATCATTTCTATATTTTCTAACATGCCTTTCTTTATTTAGATATGGTTTTTTGGCTTTTGATTTGCGCAAGAAATATTTTTTGAGATAATATGGTTTTTGACTATACTTCTTTTTATACCTTTTAGGTTTTCTTTGATCATTATCATAATTTTGAGTTGTGTATATAATGAATTTACAGAAATTCATTTCATTTTTTTGATTGTTTTTGTATCTGTATGTTGGTACATTTTTCTGTCAAAATATCCATTGCATGTTGTGTTCTATGTTCTATAGTCCATTTAGCATTTGGGCTAGCAACTACACCATCTCTTTTGTACCACCTTTCCTCTATTTCTCTTCCTAAAGGTCCTGGTAACTTATTAAATAATTTTTTCCCTAATTCTTCGTTAAATGTGTTTTCACTAATAGTACAGTAATAAAAATAGTCTTTCAAGAAATTTTTAATATGTAACCAATTCGAGATACTTAATTGTTCTAGTTTAATCACTGCATCTCTTTGTAATGCTATTAAACCACTATTTGGGTCTTTTCCTGTTAGTAAATTATGCATTTTATTTGTAAAATTTTAAGGGTTTGGCCCCATTGTTAGTAAAATTTGAAAATCATATGGGCAGTTTAACTTAAAACCTTCCCATGTTGCTTTTGCAGATTCTCCTAAAAAAGTTTCTAGATATTTATACATTGTTTCTGTATTTGTTTCTGTGTAGAGTCTTAAGTAATCTGCTATTACTATTCCTTTCCATAAGTCTATTACTGTATCCCACATTTGTGGATCATGTGCTGCTATATTTAATATTTTACCCTTACTACCTCCTTCTTGAAGTTTTATTTGTTCTTCAATTGGCATTCTCCTACCTGCTGATTTTATGTTATCTCCTCTGATTTCTGTATCTGGGTCTAATCTAACTGCTGGTCTTTTAGGTATGTTACCTGTACTATAATCTACTGGCTGAGGATTAGGATTAGTTTGTTGAAACGGACTAGCGCTTGTTGAACTGGCAGCTTCTAATTCTGCTAGTTCTCTATAACTTACTATGGACGTTATATCTTCATTTATGTTTTCAGAAATTATACTACTATTTCTATATCTTAGATTGTCATTTCTTTCTAAACAGGTTTTAAAATGTTCTATACATTTCATTATATTCATATTGTTCTTTGCACACCCTTTACATTTAAAGGTCATATGTGTATATTTTTCAGCTAATCTTTGTGCTTCTTCTATTGCTAGGTCTACTTCATATCCTTCTTGTAAGATTTTTACGTTCATTAGTTCTTATTCTGTTGTTATAGTACTTTCAGTTTCTTCATCGTCTAATTGTTTTTGACTAGTATAATTATAGTTTGTAAATCTAACTGAAGTTTCTTCTTTTCTTGTAGTGTATAATAAGTGAGATTCTGGTGTAAAGATTTTTGGCTTATTAAATTTTTCTAGATTCCATTCTAGACCTGCGTATTCTTCTGAATTTATTTTTATTGGTTTTATTAATTTTATGCCTTTATTTCACATTACTTCAACTAAGTCATTTACTTTTAATTTAAATTTAGTATTACTGCTTAATGTTAATTTTTCTATGAATCCTACACATATTAGTAAATTATTGCCACTATTCATTTCTTCATACCCTTTAGTTTGAATTTCTATTTTAATATTTTTTCCAAATTCTTTTAAGTTCATTAAAAAGTCTGGGCTTATATAGAATATTCCTCCATTATTCGTCATATCTACTTCTGTTAACTCTATTATTGATTTTTTAATGTCTGACCATCTATCATCATATATTGTTATTAGTACTTTAG
Organism: Capsicum annuum; assembly: GCF_002878395.1. Lineage (NCBI taxonomy): Eukaryota > Viridiplantae > Streptophyta > Magnoliopsida > Solanales > Solanaceae > Capsicum > Capsicum annuum. The sequence goes on along the minus strand of NC_061121.1, from coordinate 223,077,103 downwards.
ATCCTAGATTTTTTCTAGTTTGTCCTTTTATTCCTATAACAAGTAATCCCATATGCATTAGCAACATTCTATTTTTTTTACATGTTTTAATGATTCAAAGTTTACTAAGTTTAGAACTATAAAGTTTTCCTCTATAGCTGGTATCTATTCTTCTCTATAATGCTATATAACTGATTATCTATGGAAATATATCCAGCATTAAATAATGTCATGGGATTTAATAGTTTTAACTGATGTTGCTGAAAAATTTGTAAATCCTTATCTATGTCTATTATTTCCTTTAATTCTTGGTGTTGATCTACGTTTGGGTGTCTTCTTAGTATTTTAGAAATAAGGCTATTAGTTCCTATTCTATTATCGAAAAAACTCACTCTTTGTCTTTCAATTTCAGTGGTTCTTGATCTAGTTGAAAGAAAGTTCATTTTTTGAGATTTTCTAATTATATTTTGTCTCTCTTGTCTAGGAGTTAATTCAGTTTTCTTTAGTTGAGTAATTAATTCGTCTATTTCAGTATTTTTAGGTTCTTGAACTTCTTTACCCTTGATTAAGTTATCTATCTTTTTATGCAATTCTACCAATAATGTTATTATAGTATTGTTTTGTTTTAATATGATTTTATCTGTCTAACTTGAAGGAATATGCCTAGATAGTCCTTCTGGTTCATTGTGATAGCTTTTCGATTTTTCTAATGTCCTACTGTAATTTATATCTTCTTCTTCACTCATGAAAGTGAGATTTTTTCTAATCTTTGTATTACTATTTTTAGTTCACTTATTTCTTTATTGATGAATTCTACTTGTTCTATAATTTTTGTTACTAATTGAGTGGTTTTAATTTCTAGTTCTTTTGATTTTTCTGCTATAGTTTTTATTAATCTTTCTATTTCTTTTTTTTTTTTGTAGGTATTTTTTCCAAATTAAATTTAGTATTTAAGTATTGAAGTTTTCTATCTCTAATTCTTGTGATTTTAAGTAGTCAAAATTTTGTTTTAACTTTTCTAGTGTCTTTTTCTGTTTATTTTGAGTAACTTCTGTTTCTTCTAGTAGTCTAATTATAATTTTATTTTTTTCTTGAATTTTTTCACTAAGATTTATTATTAGATCTATTATAGTATTATATTGTTTGTCTTAAGAATGTAATATGTGTTCTCCTTGGCTAAAATTACACTTTATAACAGTATTATCTTTTAATGCTCTATATTTCTTTTCAGGTTGAAATCGGAGATCTAAGTATTCAAGATTTTTTAAAGAAGCTATTTTATTATCCTAGAGTGCTTGTAATTTTACAAATTTTTATGTAATGAATTAATCTACTAGTGCTGTATTTAATATCTAATTATATATTATCAATCTGTCCTATTATTTTTACTTGTTCCCTTATGAGTAATTCTTTAAATCTTTTGTTTGTGATTGTAATAAGTAAACTATTTCTTGTAGTCAAACTAATGTCTACTTCTACTAGGCTAGCGTCTATATCTACTTCTATTAAAGCGTTTTTTTATCCAAATTAATTTTTCTCTTAATTGTCCTATTTCTTTTCTGAGCTGATTTGTATGATTAATTTCGTCGTATAACCAACTTTGTCTTAGTTTGATTCGTCTAATGTATTCTAGAGGCATCTATTAACCTAAAGGAACCTTATCTGTTTGCCTCTTAGAATAATACGTCCTATAATAAGAATTTTCTATTCTTATATAATTATAATCTAATTCGTCTTTAATATCTTTTAATTATTCTTCTAGATTTGTTAATTCTATCTTATTTAAAGTGTCTAGATCTTTATTCAATTTATTTTGTATACCTTTTATAATTTCTATAAGTCGTGATTCGTTTTGTCTTAATTGTGATCTGTGATAAGATTCTTCTTCTATCCAACTATTTAGTTGTCTAATTCTTTGAAATACAGGTAGATCCTGCATTCAACTAATTATCCTAATTGATATGTTTTTTGATTAATACGTTCCTTAAGCCAATTTATTCTACGATTGCTGCGATATATTTCTTCTTCGTAACTTTGTATCTTCCCATTTAAAGCACTTACTAATTTTGGGTTTACTGTTCTAGAACTACCGTATACTTTATATAACCTATTTATTTCTACTAATCGTTCTGTACACTCTTCTAATTTTTTAATTCTTTTAATAGTATTATCTTTTATACTATATTCTCTATATAAATACCAGTATCTACACCTTGTATCGTGGAAAGCAGGATGTCTTTTCATAAAACTTATCTACTTTTAAGTTGAGTAATTAATTTATATTCTAGTTGTCCTATTATAGTAATTAAATAGTCTAGTCTATTATTATCTTTTTTAGTCTGACTTAATTTGATATATTCTATATATAAATCTTGTAATTTTTCTTTAGTCTCTAAATGTATGCGAGTGTTTTGTAATGGTCATCTCATTAACTATAGATCCCAAAAACTTCTCGCTCTGGTATCATAAAAAGAGAGGCGATTATAAAAATATTTTTTCAATAAGAAAGTAAGTTTTTAAACAATTATGTTGTAAAAATTCTACTCAGTACTCCCTCTTTCTCATTGTTTCTTCATGTTTATAGTTCCTATATCCTATATTTTCTTCAATTTTTACCTTTTTATTTTTTTTTATCTTACCCTGTATTTTTTTTTTTTATCTTACCCTGTTCATCTCTTCCTCTTAACCTATGTTCTTAACAACGTCTTCTTTAACCACACCCCGGGACATTAATCTGGCATACAAACTTTCGTCCTTTAAACTTCTTTGTTTTAGCGGACTACTTAAGACCAGGATTCCTAGGAATTTACAGGTTAATCCATCGTTATTATTAAGAAGTTAAGAGGTTAACCATATACTAAGGGCAATTGTTTTAAAACAAAATTTAATTTACATAATGTACAGCAAACATATTCAAAATTTAAAACATAAACATAATATATTTTTTGGTGGAAAAATATAGCATAAATAAGCACTTACATGAAGTAACTGGGAGAGAGGTTTCCCTTTCGGGAACCCCCTAAGGACTGAGCAAAAACTTGAAAGCTTTTATTAGAACAAACTTAATATTTTACAAACTTGGTTTAGACACTGCGGAAGGATTGGCTTGTGGGGAATGGTTTTCTCATGAAGGAGGGGAATATGTTGTGTGTGATCTTCTTACTAGAACCATAGAAATTCTTGGTGCTGATCTAACTATATATGTATATATCTTCTTTGTTTTTACTCAAGTCATATTTTAGTGTCAAAATTTTCGCCCAAACAAGAATTAATTTCATCAAAACTAAAGTTTTGTGATTACTATTGTATTATTTTGTTGTAGTTTACAGGTTGTAGATGAATGTCGATCGGTTTTGAGAATTTTTTTTAGGTAAAGGTTAAGTTTAATTATATTATTTTTATATATCTATTTTGAGAATTTTTTTTGTGTAAAGGTAAAGTTTAGTTGTATTATTTTGATATCTCTATTGTCTTATTATTTTGTTATAGTTTACAGGTGATAGATGAATCTCGATCATCGTTGAGAATTTTTTTTGGTAAAGGTTAGATTTAATTAAATAAATTCTCCAAAAGATGTTGAGTTTAATTATTGTATTAATCTTTATTATTTAAACAAATATCCTATTTAGTATAATGTTTGAACTCAATAAAGTAAGGTAAACGCGCGAGACGCATAGACCTAAACTAGTATATATATAAATAGTACTCCCTCTTAAAAAAAAGAATGACCTACTTTTCTTTTTAGTCCATTTCAAAACGAATGACCTCTTTTCTTTTTTGGCAATACTTTAATTTCAACTTTCCACATGACATGTTTGAGACCACAAGATTAAGGGCATTTTGATACATTTGCCACAACTTTAATTTAAGACCACAAGATTCAAAAGTCTTCTTTATTTTCTTAAACTTTGTGTCTAGTCAAAGTAGGTCATTCTTTTTTAAACGGAGGGAGTACGATATGTCTAACCAGCTCAATAGATAATAGTATTAGTCAATCCTAAAGAATCTCTTGGACCTTGATAATAGATTCATAAAAAGTAATAAAAGAAATACTAAATAGGATTTCTATTAAATATACTCTTTGAGGTTTAAACATACATTTGGACATTTGCAACTTTAATATGGTATTACCAAAAATCGCACCGAATCGAAGTTTAATTTACCGATTACCGAATTTTCGAATCGATGTTTATAAGTATGGTATGTGGTATCTACTTTCAAATACCGATTACCGAACTTGAAATTTGAAAATACCGATCCGAATACCAAATTTCCACCCCTAGGCTCAATATATGTTAGTTTTTAGTTTCAATTTATGTGACATAAATAAAATTTAGATAATTAATTATATTTTTTATATTTCTTTTTAGATATTTTAAGTTAACTATTGTAATTTATAATAAGTTTTTGATATTGTAATTTACTATTTTAAGTTGTTAGCCATTGTAATTTATAATACTCTCCTTGTCCAGACTTTTGTGACACTGATAGTCAATTATATTTTTAAAATAATTGAAGTTTTTAATTTTTGTGATTTATAATACTTTTTCTTCTATTCCAATTTAAGTGACACTGGTATAATTTTGAGAGTCAATCAAATATCACAATTGAAGTCATGAAGCAAACATCTCTTAAATGACTCATAATAACTTATTAAAAGTGATACAATAAAATTATTACAAAAGACTAGTTGTGATAAAATTTAAGCGGACCTCATATAAGATGTCAAGTTAATTTAAAAGAAAAATTACATAAAACAACACCTTAAGTATCCTATATTACTTAAAATCCCATCTCACTAACTAATTACAAAAATCCCTTCTAAATCTCTGAACAAATTTTTTATCTGATACATAACACCGAACTCCTATTTTTAAGCCTTAAATCACGTTGACATTGTTGCAGATAAGGAAAATTCTGTTTTCTTTAAAAAACATGGCTATTAAATCATTGATCATTAAGTAATAATAGTTAACAATAATTTAACAATTATTAACTCTCATTGTCAAAATTAAAAAAATAAGAAAAAAAAACTGGGATTTGTAGACACAATAGAAACATCTGGGATCGATACATTCGACGAATTAAGGACCAAGAGCCTAAAATTCTTTGACAGGGGTAATTTACCAACTACTCCCCTTCTTGCTGGATTTACTGTCATGATTGTTCTCACCACTATTACTTCCTACACTCGCAAATGAAGAAGACCACTAATATTATTGTGTACTCTCTGTCTCAATGAATGAATATCAAGAGAGGGATATCTACTACTGTTGCTATTAGCATTGTTGTTAATTTATTTGAGGCTCTTGAGTTTCTGCTCAAGGTATGTTTTTTTATGTATCAGATTGATAAATTTCGTCCATATATATTTTATTTATGTATCATAATATTCAATGAAATAAACGGAACTGTAAATATTATTTTGATACATAGATATTTTTTTGACAGAGATATTACATGTATTTTGATACATAAAACTATTCCTGACGGAGGTAATCAATAATTTTGATTCATTCAATATATATTTCTTATTCTGATACATAAATATAAAGAAATTAAGTATTAAATTCGTTTTCTGATACATAGATATTTTTTTGACAGAGATATTATATGCATTTTGATACATACAACTATTTCTAATAGAGGTAATCAATGATTTATGATACATTCAATATATATTTCTTATTTTGATACATAAATAGTTGTGAATAAAATTTAAGCGGGCCTCATATAAGATGTCAAGTTAATTTAAACATCAATAGTTAATTTATTTTTTTTGTTTATTTTATCTTTTTATTAAATATTATTAATTTTTGTTATACTTAAATGACTTATAATAATTAATTAGGGATTAAATAGTAAAATTACGGTTGAAGCTGCTGAAAAAGATATGTCATAAATATCTATTTTATATTTTTTGTTAAATATTATTAATTTTTTAATACGTAAATAACATATAATAATTAATTAAGGGTGATATAGTAAAAATAAAATCACCGAGAAAGCAGGCACGACGACCTTCGCCTGCTTCCTTTCACTCTTCTATATATTAAGAATATAGCATGAAAAAAATAGTTTGGAGAGAAACTTAAATTGTTATAATGAAATAGTATTATAAAGAGTTTTCGAGAAGTCAACAGAGATATGGCCATAAATTTCAAATATTTTTTTTATAAAATAAAAAAGAAAATTATGATATTGAAGTTAAAGATCGATTTGCATTTTGTTATACTTTTTACGAAAAAATATTTGGAACTGACATTAAAAATGAAAAAATAAGCTACTATAAGTTTTTTTCCTTCTAAATTTGAAATTGGTTAGAAATTTTCACGACCAATCCACATATTGACTATCAAAGAAAATAAAAAATTAAATATTTTTATGATCAAACGGATCTGTATATAATTCACAATAATAACAATAACAATAGTAATAAATATATTGTAGTTTCATAGTGAGATTTGAGGAGAATAATGTGTATATACAATCTTATCTTACCTTGTGAAGATATAAGGCAATTCACAATATTTTTATGATCAAACGGATCTGTATATAATCCACAATAATAACAACAACAATAGTAATAAATCTATTATAGTTTCACAGTGAGATCTGAGGAGAATAATGTGTATATACAATTTTATTTTACCTTGTGAAGATATAAAAGTTCAACAACAATAACAACAACATACTCAGTATATTCTCACTAAGGCTGCATTTGTTTTTATTAAGATTTAGATGTCTGAATTTGAATGCATATCTGAATGATTAAAATGTTATCTTCAGTTCTAAAAACTGAATGGTTAAGACTATTTGCTTTTCAATATCTGAATATGCAAAATTTATTTATTTGCGTATATAATAAAAAATATAATTCAAATTAAAAATAATTATATATTAGAAAAATATTTGATTTTATACAATAAAATTATTATTTGATTGGAAAAAATATTTATATTTGTTGGTGATAATGGAGATGATTTGTATGGTGGTAATGATTGATGTTAGTGATTAGTAATATTGGTGGTGATAGTTGTGATGATAGAGATGTTTGGTATTGTATTGACTGTTATGATGGTGACGATTGATAGTGGCGGTGGTAGTGATGTGAAATTGGTTGATGTTAGTAGTTGGAGCTGTTGATTGTAATAGCTTTAAAATGAATGCATGATGATTGACGAAGTGTTAGTGGTAGTTGGAGATGATGTTAGCTGCGATGGTGGAGATGATTATTACTAGAGATATACTGTAGCGATAATGGTGGTTGAAGCAGTGGTAGAGATGATGATACGGTGACAATGGTGATGGTGATGGCGGCCGAAGAATGTGTGGATGTTGATGATGTGTTAATGGTAGTTAGCAGTGACGCTAGTTGTGATAGATGAGTTGGTTAATTAGTTGGGATTGATCGGTAGTGGTTGATGATGGTGTTGGCATTGACGTTGGCGTTGACAGTGGTGATAGAGACGAATATAATTAAAATAATGGAGGTGGTAGATATGATAACGGCTAAAAATAACGGTTAGTAGCAATTATGATTGTGAATGATGGAGGTGGTTGGTGGCTGACAATTGTGGTAGTGACAGAGGTGGTTAGTGGTGGTGACTGATGATTATTGATAGAGTGGTGGTGAATACCACTTAATAATTAAGACTTAGTTCAAGATATAAATGATTAAGATATATTCAGACCTATTAAGAGCCAAAATCTTAATGAAAAACAAATGCACTTAATGATCTGAAGTCTGAATTATTTAGATTCATACCTTCATTATGTGCAAACAAATAAAGTGTAAGTGGGGTTTGAAAAGTAAGTATACATAATTTATACTACTATCTCACACATGAGATGAAACTATTTTCAATAAATCTCCTGTTCAACATATGCTACCAGTACCTAAAAGGTAAAATAGAGAGACTGATTTTGATATAAATCAACTCAAGATACAATAATTTTAAGAAGGTAGTAAAAGAACAAGATACAATAGAAACCTTCCACCCAAACATTGAAAACAAAATTCCACATCACCTTTGTTTACATTTTGTTCTCACCCAACCAACACACAGCCAGATAGACCTACCTGACAGAAAGACGCAACGGTAGAACACAAAAAACCAAGAAAACAAGAAGAAAAATCAAGAACAACTCCCCCCTGCCTCCAACCCACACGCCAAAATGGCCATATCTTCTTCTGTTTCACTTCATGTCAAGCTTCCAATTCCTTATACTAAAGCCCCATTTCATAGATTTTCTTCAAATTCGCGTTTAGTGCCCACTAAGATTTCTTCTAAATGCTGTTTTCAGACTTCAAAGTCAGTAACTTTGTTCAAGTGCTGTGCTCAAAGACAGTCAAGTGAACTAAAAAATGAAGAAATTAAAGGAAAAGTGGATAGCAGGGAACAAGTTTATGAATTTGAAAGACTATTTTCTAACCTCAATCAAGCAACTTTGAAGAGAGAACCAGGTATTTCACTCTTTTCGAGCCCGTTTGGATTGACTTATTCTAAGTTCATGTTAGAGTTATGGCACGAATTTTGGTTGATTCGGTCCAGAAAATTTTGCGGTGCGACCCATATTAGTGTTTTTTAATGGGGTATGTGGTGGTAGAATAGGTCAAGCCAGATCTTTATGTTTTTTGACCTAGGAATTATTTGTATGCATATATTATATAAGTGCAATTAGTGGGTCTATTTTAATTTTTCAGAAATTACGTCGCTCCACATTGTACTTCTCTCCTTTCATAGTGAAACCTCCTCTGCCTCTCTGATCGTGATTTTTTTTACAAGGATTTTCACGTAAATCTGTGTGTTTTGTTTTCTTTCTGCTTGTGGTTTACTTTATTTCTGCCCGATTTCTAACAGTTTAGAAGTTAAAATAATTTAAGCACTTTTATCGTGTTTGGGAAAGATAAAAAGGTGCTTTTCAGCACTTGTTTTCAAGCTAAAAAGGCAAAAGTAAGTCAAAAGCCATAAGTTAGAATTACTAACTTAGACTTTTGGCTTATAGGTCAAAAGCTATAAGCCCATCCAAACACCCACGAATCAGGCTTGACCATATTTGTTTGATCACCATAGATAAATCCAAGATTTGAACTTTGTAGGGTTTGAATTGTAGTACATTGACCTTAGTAATTGGGTTCTACATTTAGTAGTATGTATTTAGTACTCCCATTAACTGGCGTTGCGGTGTGGAGGATGCGGATTAGGGTAAAGGATTAGTGTGTAGGAATTCGTTTGTAATAGTAGGGGAGAGTGCTTTGTTGGTGTCTGGAGTTTCTTGTTTGTGGTGTTTTGGTGATGTTGATGATTTTGAATAGAGAGTTTATAGAATTATCTTGTGGTTGTCTTGTTCCACTACTAAAAAAAATCAGAAAAAACGACCACAAAAACTGACCGCATTTGCGATCAAAAAACCGACCAACACTCGTCGGAAAAAACGTGGTAGCTTTTTTAAAACCGATGACGTGTGGTCGTTTTTTTTTTTAAATATATATATTTAAAATTCAATATTATTTTTAAAAAAAAATTTAAACAAAAATAATTTTTTCAAAAGAAACCGACCACATGTGGCTAGTTTTGTATTTAAATTAATTAATTAATTTATAAAAAAAACCGACCACATCTGGTCGATTTTATTAAAATTAATTAATTACTGCAATTAATTTAAATACAAAACTGACCACATGTGGTTGGTTTTATTAAAATTAATTAATTAATTAATTTAAATACAAAATCGATCACATATGGTCATTTTTTTAAAATTAATTAATTAATTTAAATACAAAACCAACACATGTGGTCGGTTTTATTAAAATTAAATAATTAATTTAAATACATTTTTTATTTAATAAAATATTTTTTAATTAATTATAGTAAACCGACCACGTGTGGTCGGTTTTTAGAAAAATTACTAGAAAAACCGACCACATGTGGTCGGTTTTCTGGAAATCTTAAAAAAAAAAAAACAGCATAACAATCAAACCAGCGTAACAATCAAACCATCATAACAATCAATCAGCATAACAATACAAACATTTAAAATCAAGTTATTTACAAAATTTATCAAGGCTCCAAATCCAAACTACAAAACATACAAAAGTCTAAAAACTACGACTCATCGTCCTCTTTGTCGTCCGCATCCTCAACCTCACACACAGGATCGATTCCTCCCCTGTGGTGTAATAATCATCTAGTGGGCCTAGACCTTTTGCAGCACGAACTGCATCACCAGGACAAGGAGGAAAAATCCCTGCAGATCGAATTAAAGAGTTGATCTGCGCCTGCATCATTTTGATTTGTGATGATGTTTCCTCCTCCTTCTGCTTCGCCCTCTCAGTCTGTGCAGCAAGCTCTTTAGTGAGTTCAGAAACCGTATTTTTTAGTAAATCAACGGTTTCTCTATCAGCTGATGAGGGATAGGATGTATCGCCGAACGAAGACCTAATATTCTAGCTAAAGCATTTTCTGTGTACCCGTAGTATTGGCATCTAACCGGAGAACCCACAGTTTGTTTCCAGAACTCTTCCTCTACATCTTCAGGTATTGTTTCACCCTGATTTTCAGGAGGCTGAGTACTACCATACTCATTAATGAACTGCATATATTTGTCCTATATTCAAAGTAAATTTAAAATTAATAGCAAAAAGTTATGAAACTACTTTTACTTGAATAATATCAACTTTGAGAAAAAGATTCATAAATACAAAATTTGATTCTTACATCGGTAGCTTTTGCACGAGGCTCAACCCAGACGTCTTCATCAGTTGGTTTCTTTTTCTTCCTTACATGGGTCGCCTCGAATACCTCATGTTGTTGTATTTCCTACCCAATTTTTGTTTCTGCATATGATAAAATTATTAATCTTCCAATAATTAAAAATTTAAATAGAAACAAACAGTTAAACCTGTAAAAGTTACATACCATTTTTTGCTCCACGGTAATCCGACTAACTGCTCCCGTAGTATGTAGAAAGCCACCCTTGGATGATGCCCTGACTTTCTTTCCTTTGTCACTCAACACTTGGTATTCATCGCTATTCCAATAGCGAAGATAATCTTGCCACATGGGTTCGAGTATAAACTCTGGTTGTACCCTCTTCGTTCTGGCTTAATCCAACAGATCGTTCATTCTGAGTCTTCTTCTTCTATGAAAATTCTTTCGTATAGCATGGTCATTTGTTTCATCCCACTAGTAATATTTCTACAACAAAAACAAAAGTTTAATATTCAATTTTTTGTTCTAACAATGTGTTAAGTAGTCGATAAGTTAAATCTTTACCTAAAATTCTTTAAACATTTCATTTTTATCAAATTCTGGAACCTTTTGTCAACTGGTCCAATAGCCATTGAAGTGCTGACAAATGCATTTAGTCGTAATTTTTGCAATTCCATCATCCGGAAAAAACCTACAACACAAGATCAAACATTAATTTTATAGAGCATAATAATCTAGTAAATGAAAAATGAATAATGTTGTTATATTTAGAAATCTTACCCTACTCTATATGGAATAATATACCGCCTCCGATAAGCATCTCTATCTCCGGGCAGCGGAACAAGTGCCGGTGGATGCACTGGTGTGGGTGGATCTGAAGCACCGGATGGTGTGCCTTTAAGATGAAGATCTGTCAACCCAATAGATCCAGTAGAATCACTGTGAGAACGTGGGTGACTACTAATAGAGGGTATTGCAGACGATGGTAGATGACCGTATGTGCCAGCGATTGTCTGAGAATGATGCGACGACCCATGAAGTGGACCCACATGCGTAGGAGCAGGAACTGAATGATGCGAAGGCGGTGGGAGCAGAATGAGTCGCTGTAGACCCATGAAATGACCCACGTGCGTAGGAGCAGGAACTGAATGATGCGACGACCTAGAATAAAAGGGTCGTGCTGGCACGTCATCAAATCGACCCTCAGATATATGAATATCTAATGGTCGTCTATAAGGCGGAGGTTGTTTTTTCTTTTTTTGTCTTTGTAGGATCAACTTTTTGCTTACCTTTGTCACCTTTACCTCCCATTTAGATTATGTAAAGTTAACAAGTAGTTAGTCCTTACAAAATGAATATAACAAAACACCTGTGGTAAAACATTCCAAGTTACTAATTCACATTTCAAATCACTAAATCAGTAGTGAAACAATATATTACTACATAAAAGATGGAAAAGTGACAACAACAATCTTACACAGTATATTACATATCAATCTTAAACAAGAAACATAAAGGTAAATAGTACAAAGCATAAAGACATCAATACATAATAAATACAACCTACACAAGATATCGGATGCAAGCTTCTGTTTCATCCACTCCTCTCCAATATGATGTAGCATCATTATCAATCCATTCCTTTAATATTGACCCCAAATACTTGAATGCATGGATAGTTAATGCACTGAATAATAATGTAGGAATTTTAATGGTATGAATAACAATACAAGAAATGTTATGTAGGATTACTTGTTTAAGGAAAATTTTGTTTTTAAATATTTCAGGACTTTGGTTGAATTAAATTATGGGTATAGTTGTATTGGTGTTGGGACTAATATTAAAGCCAAACACTCTGCTCTTTATGCCCGAAATGTAAAACCAAAGTTCTTTTAGAATTTTTTTAATGGAAATCTTGTCGTTTTATATATTTGCTTAACTTTCGTTGTTAATTCTCCAGGAAGTCTCAGCAGTGCCATTTTTCTAGTTGCTGGCACCACTGTACGTTTTCTCTCCCTTTCTCAATGTGTGAACTCTGCATTCTTATGTACTTTATTTATATGTATGCACATAGCGTCATCCGAAATTTTATGTGGTTGTTACATGTCAAAGCTGGTACTTTTGCACGGTCAACTTTCTGCTGCTTTTGAAACAACTGATCGTCTATCTGTCCCTAAATTGCTTTCCCTTTCTTAGAACATCATCATTTTCATGATATTCAATAAATCTCCAAATTTACGTTACTGAAAGATAGCATCCCATCCAGTCTTATTATACCAGAAACTTTAATTAAGTTAGATTTAGTATAACTTCAAAGCCATTTGCTGATTGACAGTGATTCTTTGTCTTGAGCCGGGGGTCTATCGGAAACAACCTTTCTGCTTCTCCGGAGGTAGTGGTATGGACTGCATACATTTTACCCTCTCCAGACCCCACTGTGTGGGAATACACTGGGTTTGTTGTTGTTGTTGTTGTTGTATAACTTCAAAGCCATGTATTTACAATTATGAGGAAGTTAATGAAGCAACCTTGTATGGACACTCATTTCTTAATATATTTTCCTGATTAAGGTGAAAGATTTTGATTTCCTTAAAGAAGTATGAGAAAGTAATGTGACGTGCATGAAAAGGGGAGGTTGCGGATTTCAAAATATGAATACATTAGTTTTTCCTGGCTATGTACATTGTTTCCTTCTATGAATATCAACAATTCACGAGCATATTCTGATTGCAGATTCTTTCTCAATTGGCATCATGTCAACTATGCCTTTACTCTTGATTAACAAGAATGAAAGGAGTAGCAGGAAACTAACATCTCTGTGTCTTGAATAGGTCGGTGCAGGTATTCTTGCTATTCCTGCAGTCACACAGGAATCTGGATTTCTAGCCTCTTCAGTAATTTGCATTGTGTGCTGGATTTATATGGTAAATGATTCAGCATTCTTTCTACTTTGTCATTTTTTTCAACATTCTCAAGAATCTGTGGAAAACCAGCACACGTGTAAAAGTCAACAACAACAACAACATACCCAATAAAATCCCACAAGTGAGGTCTGGAGAGGGTAAAGTGTATGCAGACCTAACCACCACCTCGGAAAGGTGGAGAGGCTGTTTCTGAAATCCCTTGGCTCAAGTGTAAAAGTCGATTACTTAATTCACTTGATGCCACTATGGTTTCTTCTATATAATAACCTCCACATATAGAATGTTATTGTTTATATTTCTGACCGCTACATCTGATTCCTCTTTACCTTCCTCCATCCCACTCCTAAACCAATCCTTGATTTTTGGCACTAATAAGATTCTTGAAATCCAAAATGGCGTAGGTGGTGACTGGACTACTTATTGCAGAAGTAAATGTGAAGACAATGTGTGTGCTTGGTTCAGGTGGTGTGTCATTGGTAAGATACTTATTGATCTGAGCATAAATTTTCTCCTTCTTCCTTATTCAGTAAATGGTTTTATTAAAATTTAGAAATTTGAATTTCCATTTTCCTTTTCCGTGTTGGATATTTTAATATTAAACTGAGATCCTCCTCTCTCAAACCAGATGTCATCTGTCGTCATCCAATGATAAATTGGAAACAAAGGTGATCTTATTTACATGTAAAATGTTTTAGAAAGATGGTCTTATTTCACATTAGTTTCTTATGAACATTTAAATAGTGTCGTCTATACTTCTCATCACGCTAAGACTTTATTTGAAGCTGTTTCCTCAGTTCCTCAGATGTGGTAGCCATGCTAATCTGAGATGCTTGGTTTTCAACTAATTCCATTCATTTTTTATCTCAATGGGACACGACTATTTCAGGTGTCAATGGCCAGGAGAACTCTAGGAAATACAGGAGTGCAAGTAGCTTGGTAGGTTGATCTTACTTTGTTAATGCTGCAAAAAGTGGTTATCCTTATTGCTTGGATCCCAAAACTTTTTCCTGTGAACACAAATCTTGTTACAACAATGATTTATCAACTGCTTTAAGAGAAAAAAGAAGAAAAAAGTTCAGTAATTGACATTTGATGAGATTGATTGGTGTATGTTAACCTATCGTTAGTTGATCTACAACCCCTCACCCCCATCAATGTTTTCTTAGTTATGAGGTTCCAATTTTATCTGTTCTATCTGTTATACACTCACATAACCAGTCAGTAATAACATGTCCCTTAGTTTCATATCCGTATCACTCCCTGAAACATTTTATTTGAATAATTTTCCATCTGATGAAACTGTATTTCTAATGGCAGCTGGTCCTACATTTTCATCCATTACGCCCTTCTTGTTGCTTATGTGGCTCGTTCTTCAGATATATTGACAACCTTCAGCGGGATTCCATTGTATGTTCAATCTCCCTTAAGATTTTGGATAATAATCATCAGTTATGTATTTTTATGCTTTATTTGATGATGGTTAATACACTCAAAATTATACCCTAATATGATGAACGTGGTAGCATGCAAATATAGTAACCCAACAAAAGGTTGAGATCGAATTCCGTTGGGGATAGGGAGAAATACTACAGATTGGATGAATACGAGATTGAAGCGTGATTTCTGTTCCGAGAAAGTAGAAAAGAGATTGTTTGTATCTAAAGTCTAAAATTGCAGTAATAACTTTGAATTTGACCATATGATTAAAAAACTGAGGTTGTGTTGCTGCAATGGGATGCATGCTCTTGGTTTCCATGCAATTACAGATAATCGGGTTTCTAGATATGCACTCAGTCCCCATGCTTTTCTCAATATGATTTTTCCAAATCTGTACTAGTTATTTAGATATGAACAACTGCTTATGCCATATAAACTCAACTTATTCCTAAGAGAATCTATTAAACAAGGATTAGCGTCTTGAGTTCATGCAAACTATTCTCACCAAATTCTAATCCGCCTTCCCAAGCAAAACTAAGATATTATAGTTATATTGATGTTTGCAACCACCAACCATTCAATAAAAAAATAAAAAATAGTTTGATATCCGAATTCCTGAAAATCATGCAATCACATGGTACCTTTATGAACTTTACACCTCCATTGAGTTCACAACTTCAGTAGAGGATTTAGCTACTCACGATGGAAGTAAAACAAAAATAAGAATTAATTGAAGTCATAATGCTCACCTTGAATTGAATTGAAGATGAAAGAACCTGTTCTTCATTCTTCCAAACAAGAGAGAGAAATATTCCAAACTGCAAACTACTAGAATGTAATTACTACAAATTATGCATGACTACAACAACAAACCTAGTGTATTCCCATATAGTGGGGTCTGGGGAGGGTGAAATGTACGCAGTCCATACCACTACCTCCGGGGAAGTAGAGAGGTTGTTTCCGATAAACCCCTGGCTCAAGACAAAGAATAATAATCAAAGTCGTAATAACGCATGAAAGAAGAAGAAATAACAAAAATAAGACACCCACAAAGTAATACCCCACACTGACGAACCAAAGGCACCCACCACCCCCATACCCTCCTACTATTAGCTCCAACCTTTGAACATAGTCCTAAGACTACCAGCCCGCTATCCCAAAGCTCTCCTAACTATTGGCTACGACTCCCCCACATGCACTAGCTTTCTAACCTAATTCGCGTTCTCCATACCTTCCTATCTAGGGTCATGTTATGCACGACTCATAACAAAAATCCTGTAAAAAGTATTTTTCATAGCCCACAAAATCAGAATCCTCTACAGATCAACCTGACTGGTGACATCATCCACCACGGCCCTTACATTGATCCACGATCAGTAGATTGTAAAACGATCCACGGTCCGCAGGTTCAGCCATAAGTCTTCCTGTTGGCTTGATCTTCTCCAGATGTGCAGACCGTGAATATGACATATGGTTTGTATTCCTCTCCGTATTTGATCTTCTGCAGAGTACCTTTTGCTTTTTGCACTCTCTCTGGACTTTTCCGCGAGGTGATCCACGACCCGTATTTCGATCCATGACTGTGGATGTCTCTTTTCCCGACAGTTCTTCAGATTTCCCTCCTTTTGACCATTTGACTTCTAAAAGCTACAAAACAACATTCTAACATCAAAAAACATATAAACATGCAAAAGGACATATAAAACTTAAAAGAGTTTGACTTTCCAGTTTATACTTCCTGAGAAATGTTTGATGCCTGATGTCATTGTGGACTATGTCCTTATGCTACTTCTTGGTCTTGGAGGTTCTACCTGCATTGCTGCCTGCCAGTCCTGAATATACTTGAGAGCAGGCATTTTAGAAATTGCCAGCATCAGCAAATAAAAGATTTACTTGAAAATGAATTCAATTACTCATATCCTTTTGCTATGTCCAAATCTAGGATCTAGACTTTGCTGACAGATTTAAGTTTTCTCTTGGTTTAAATGCATTAAAAGTGAATTTTGTCTTGGGTGTTTATTTGATTTTACACAATCATGATCAGAACTGTGAAGGAAAATGATGAAATGTCCAAATTTTATGCAACAGTTTTACATTCATCCACTGCAGTGTGATTTTCTTTGTAAATGGTGAAATTTACTTCCAGATAGGTTCATTTGCAATAGACAGCTGATAATCCTGCAGAGTTACTATTTCTTCCCTAAATAGTCAAAATGATATCTTTGGGATGTTCGGTTATTCCTGTATGTGTTACTTAAAAGCACCTTAAGTTTGCCATTAATTTCTCACAACTTCTTGGAGAATATTGTAAATTGTTTCATATGATTTTAGGTGTTGATGGAAGCATTATTATTGCAGATGGGAAACCGCGACCTTGTTTTCACTGCTTTTTGGAGGGATTTGCTTCGCTGGAAGGTTCACATTGTTTTCTCACTTTTGCTGATTCATGTTCCGCTTTTGTTATTATCATGATTAGTAACCCCTTGTTAAGAACCAATGACTACAAGTATGCTTTGCTTTTAAAAATAGTTTGATCCATGAAGGTTTAGTGCATCTTGTAAGAGAAGGTTGAGGGAAATTGTCTACAAAATAGATGCTCTGACATGCTTCCATATTCATATGAAGAATGGTCTAATTTCAAATTGAACTCTTTGCTCTGTGACCTTCCTCTGTGCTTTATGGCTCCTTAATTCTTTGTTACATCTGAAAAACTATACTCATCAAAAGTAAAACGAAATATAAACATCTGAAGAAAAACTTGTTATAACCCCCAACTTTTTCTTCCCTATTCAAAGATAGGATGCCATCTGCTTCACTAAATACTCACATTGTGTGTGAAATTCATTTCATGTAAATGGATTTGCTCTTTTCAACTGTTGGTAAAGTAAAACGTTGCTAAGTAATGGCAAAGCAATATCTTGTGCCCTGGATATTTTATACTCCACAGTTAACCTAATCGTTGTTCTCTTCCACATGGAAGAACAATTCCTTTCCTTTTTGAAAAACAATACATGATTTTCATCTTTAGAAAATTGCGAAAGTAACACATTTTCTAATTTTGTTTAGCCAGCGAACTATTGGAGCAGTTAACGCTGTCCTTGTGTTTGGAATCATCGCTTCTTTCACAGCTCTTGTGGTAATTTCCATTCTTGATTCAGTAGAAAAAAACTGCTATTATTATCTTTAGGATAATGTAGCTGTTTTACATTTTACTTTTCGGGTGCAGTATTGATATTCATCTTTGTGGACAGTAATTTTCGTATTTCACTGAAATTGGTGCCATCGTATCTGACTCATGCCAATATATGCCTCAATTGGTGACACCAACATAGGATAGCTGCCGCCTGAATTATTTAGATGGCCTGGAGTCTGGGGACTTTTAATGTTAGATGTTGCATGGGATGGTAAATGCTTCCTGCCAACAGGTTTGGCCAGTGGCGGGTCCAAAAATTATAATGGTAGATATGAAAAAAGTGAATTACTTCACATAGTACTACATGCATATTAGATTGGTAGATGATTATTTCATTCATTTGAACTTTTTAATGCTCGGAGATGCTTAGCTTTGTTTCTTGTTATTTATGCCATAGACATGATATTTCTTACTTTCCATGAGTGCAGACCTTTTCTGATGAATTTCTTCGAAAGGACATTAATAGAATTTCTATTTGAGATATTGGATGATTTAGTAAATGGTTCGTCCAACAGGTTTGCTTAATGGAAGTTCCTGAAGCTACATCTGGTGTTACATGTAAAAGAAGTGATAACTTCAAATGGGCCACTTAATAGGAACGTTATGTTAATAATGGTTATTGGCTAAGATGAGCTTCTTAATAGATATGGTCTGCTTTATTTGTCCTTTGTACGTGCTATATGCATGACAAAAAGGATTCAATACATTCCCATACATCTCGTGAAGACCAACAAACCAAGGTTCTAAGTAATGCACATTAAAAGAATGTTCATTGAGATACTTGCATGAGATGGTAAATGTTCATGTCAACAGGTTTTCCTAATGGCAGGTCGTGAGGCATATGAGTATTACATTGGTAGATGATTATTGGTGCATTTGCGGTTCTTAATGCTTATACTTGATCCCAGTTATTTGATGTTTATATACGCTATACAGATAAAGGATTTAATATAATCTCATACATCATGCCAAGACCAGAAAACAAGTGATGTTTCAAATAACAAATTTAAATATTCAATGGCAAATTTGTGCCAATATTAATCTATATCTTGGAAACACATGCGTCAAGCTTCATGTAATGCACTGGAAATGGTTGAGAGAGAAATCTTAATATCTCATCTTTTACGCTTAAGGTTGTTGCCAGTGGAGACTTGCATTGGGAGGCTCTTCTGAAAGCTAATTTTGAAGCTGTTACTCAAAGTATACCCATAATCGCACTTTCTTTTGTTTATCAGGTAACAAGTGTTCCTGATCAACTCATATAGTCGCCCTGGGATTGTGCATCTAAGTTAATCACTTGCTTTTCAATCGCAGAATGTCGTACCTGTTCTCTGCACAAATCTTGAAGGGGACCTGTCAAAAGTAAGGTGATTATCAGTATCTTGCTTGCATTACTGCAGCATATAGCATATATTCGCATACCTTATGTACTTCGGAATCTATATTTCTTGTTCATTTAATAACATGATTTTCACTCTTTGCTTCCTCTTCACTTAATATGATGCATTTGACTGGATGCCAAAACTAAGGAAATAATTTGACTTATATTTAAATCTTCATTGCTAGAAGCCCCCACTTTGTGGGAATACACTGGGTTTATTGTTGTTGTTGTATTGCTAGAAGAAACCATCCACAACATTTTTCTGAAAATATGGTCAGTGTCCTTTGTATAGGCTGCTTCACTCAGTCCATCTATGCTTTATTTAAGAGTTAATAATTAAAACACACACCTAAACTATCACCTTTTCGCGAGGTTCATACCTCAAGTGTAGCTCTCTTTGTATTAAAACACACCTTGATGCTAAGTTGGCCTACACACGCCTGTTGTCGATTGAGAACAAATATTTGGCCAACTTAGCATCGACGTGTTTTAATACAAAGGGAGTGATAATTTATGTAGGTAAAGGGAACAATAGAGATTTGAGGTATGAAACTCGCGAAAAACTGATAGCTTAGGTGTGTTAATTATTATTAACTATTTATTTACGTCCTATCAGTATTTCATGTAGTACTATATAGTTGGCTACTGCTATGTTCTAAATAAATTGATTGTTATGGTACCGTAGGAGCGCTATAGTTTTTGGGACAGCAATTCCCCTTGCGCTGTTTCTTGTTTGGGATGGAGTCATTTTAGGAACAATCACAACTTTTGGAACTGAAGCAGACAAGATTGCAGATCCATTACAGCTATTGCGGTCTACTAATGGAATCGTCGGGGTTGGCACTTATTTCGATGATCTACTATATTTCTTTATTGAAATTAAGTAAAATAAACAGGTACTGAGTTTTTCACCTCTTATATAAACATTGTGTTTGCAGCCAATAGTTGATATCTTTTCACTTCTGGCAATTGCTACTTCCTATATCGGATTTGTCTTGGGCCTCGCAGACTTTCTTGCTGACTGTGAGTGACTTAGCTATCTAACTATCCAATCCATGAACATGTAAATTTTCAAGACCTCTCATTAGCGAAACTTTGGATGCAGTTAGTATAGTTGTGAATGATTGTCTTGCATGAAATTTTTGATCACTATTTATGGGACAGCTCATTTTACCGAGTTTTATTCCCTCCCTTTTTGCTTCTCTTTGTGGAGTCGAGGAACAAAATTATGTCTCAAAAACTATATATTCCTTATTACCGTTTCATAGATGTTTTTGAGCTAATTCCACTAGCAACACTATTATCTTGTAGTTTTCGCTATATTATGTAACCTCTATAGGCGGGTTTGACCACTGTATTAAGTCTTAATTTTAGCACTCTTTATGAGGTCTAACTTATGCTTCACTGTATTAAGTCTTAATTTTAGCACTCTTTATGAGGTCTAACTTATGCTTTACTTTTGTTATTGAACCTGTTGGCAGTGCTGAAACTCCCATCAGGTCCTAACAGACCTCTGCCGTACTTACTTACTTTGGTTCCTCCGCTGATACTTTCATTGCTAGATCCAGAAATATTCTTCAAGGCGTTGGATTTTGCTGGAACCTATGGAGGTATGGAGACTTAGCTACATTATAACTTTCTTTTACTGTAGCCGGGCAGTTGGAAAATAATATGTACAACAGAAAGAAAACTTAGCTACATTATAACTTTCTTTTACTAGTTGGAGAATAATATATGTACAACCAAGAGAGAAATGGTGTACAAAGTGTCATGATGTCTAAGTTGCTGGGACCAACAATATTTTTGGAGTGATCTTACACTCGCCCAACAATATTTTTTAAGAGTCTGAGCACCATAGCATGAAGTACATTAAAGAAAAGAAGAAGATATCTACTATATTAGACAACTAATTCAAAATCAATAGAATTTACATTCTCCTCTCGAGCCTAGGGTCTGTCAGAAACAATATCTCTACCTCCCAAAAGTAGAAGTAAGGTCTGCATATACTCTACCCTCCCGAGATCCCACTCGTGCAATTACACTGGGTATGTTGTTGTCTCAAGAACATATACAAATGCTACCACATGCTGTTTGCATCGGATTAACGTAATGATACAGGGAATGAAGTTAAGTAGTTTTGTTGCATATTGTGCACCCCATGAGGATGGAGGTCTATATAGGTGTGGGTGGGAAAAGGATTGAAAAAGCAAAAATAGGTCAATCACCAATAGTAGCTTGATGTGCAGAACTGGAAAAATACTATCAGATACGGCGAGTTTCTTGGAAAGAACCTCATCCTTCTGGAAATCAAATCATACTTAATTTGAAACTAGAAAACTGTGAAGCATCTATTGGAAAAACTTTTTTTTCGAGTTTTTGCTCTCCAGAAGAAGCAGAGCCTTAACGCAATGGCAACAATTGTTGCCATGTGACTAGGTCATGGATTCAAGCCATAGAAGCAACCTTTTGCGGAAGTGCAAGGTAAGGTTGTGTGATCTAATGTGGTCTAGCCTTTCCTTGAACCCACAAATGATGAGTAGCTTAGTGCACCTACCTATTTTTCCCAGCTATTATTCACCTAGGAAGCGGAGCGATGAAGCGACGGTAAAGTTGTCTCGGTGTGAGCTATAGACGGGTTCGAACTTTGGAATCAGTCATTGATGCTTGGCATTAGGGTAGACTGATTACATCAATACCTCCTTGGTGTACGGCCTTCTCAAGACCCTACATGAATGCAGGTTGCTTCATGCACTGGGCTACCCTTTTTTTTGCTGACCCGGAAATTTTAACTTCACTTCGGAACGTAATTTAAGTGTGCTATCAGCTGAATATCAACGTCCGTCTATATGCTTATTCAATACTAACAATTAATTTGATTCGTGTGGTTGCTCCTTTGTAGTTTTGGTGCTTTTTGGACTTCTTCCAGCTGCAATGTCCTGGTCAGACAGATACTCAGAATCAGCTCAAACTCCCAACATACTTCCGTTGGTTCCTGGAGGAAAGATCACCCTTTCACTTGTTTTTGGAGGTGCAGCATTTGTCATTCTTTCAGAAATAGTAGAGAACGTTGCACATACATAGAGCTGTTGACAATGGAGGTGATTATATTTATGTTGTATCTGCTTGTGTCGACTCAAGTTACCACATTTGGCAGAATGTTTCTACCGGTGCTACTTAATTTGCAGTGTGTGATGTACAGTTTGTAGCTGCTGGTGAAATTGTTGTGAATATGATCAGGTGGATAGAAACAACACTGGAATAAAGCTCTCTCATAGGTTGAACTAATCATGTTGTATTCACTGAAATTATGAAAGGAAGTCATTGTCAATTTTATTTGATTTTTGTTTGAATAGAAAAAAGGCATCATCAGATGTGTCCATAGAAAACTCTCACTAACAAAATAATCATCTAGACATCATTTAGAATTTGTGTGTCACATCAACATCGATTGTCCACGACACAGTAGGAACGAACGAAGTAAGGCTGTCTATATGTGCATTATTTTCAAAGTTGGATGAGGCCAACCTATAATATAAGTTTTGACTCTCTTAACTTCTTTTCTCTGATTCTTTGATTTTTATGAATGAGAATGCAATATAAAACACAGTTATATAGACAGCCATCATTGAATATTAAAACATAGTTCCATAGACAGCCTAATCATGGCAATCCAAAGACACAGTTATATAGACAGCCATCATAGAATCTTCAAGGATTCGAGGATGTTTCAAACTATAAAAGGCGTCAAACTTTACGCCCTGGAGTTCATTTCATAACCATGCATGGCATAACCAAAGATGGATTTAAAGACCGAATACATAAGTAGCTACTCAAACTTCCCCAATAACCCTTGTTTTGAACACAACGCCAAACCCTAATACAAAAAGTAAAGTCCTACGCGATAATATGATCAAACCCATTTTACATAATGTTACGCATCATAGGATTGAGCTCTGGTAGCCAGAAGTCTCCAATGGACCCAGAGCAATCTTAAAAGAAATTAAGCTTCCTTGACAATCCAAAGATATCCAGGATAGCACAATAGATGACTGTTGATGAAGCAGATGTTTCTCCGGTAACACCAGATGTGCAACCTGATAGTATTTTTGCATTGCTTGCTTAGAATTTTCAAATGAATGCTGAGATGCAAGACCTGCCCGTCGCAGTAAAAACGTTTACCTGGTAAAACCTGGCAGCACTCCCAAGACCTGAATACCAATGTTCCACCTTAAAATCAAGCAGCACTACAAGCTTTCTTACAGCTTGCAGAAACATCATATATACAGCAAGACCCTCGATCCTCATCTCACTTTCAAATAGTACAGACAGCTAATTGAATTCTGCAGTAAAAGTGGCAGGCCAGTATGAAACATGTACGTAAGAGTAAACCTAGCATACAAGAACTAAGGTTTCACTTGCTAATCCACAGCCATTGCTTCAGGACCCACAGTAGAATCCCCTAATCCACAGCCATTGCTTCAGGACCCACAGTAGAACCCCCTACTCCACTCTTGTTATGATCATCGACTACATTCCTCACCTCTTCTACCAAACTCTGCTCTTCCTCTATTGTGTTCTGCAATTCATCAACCTGAAACGAAAAGGAAAAGATTTGAACATTCGGCAAAATATATGGGCAACTTTCGCCAATTAAGGTTTTCTCTAATGCAGATGAAGCACTTCTTAAGTTCTATGTACCTAAACAGAGTATTTACAACATGGGATCATATTCAACTCATACCAGTGGGTGTAAAAGACGAAAACTGTAATAAAATCCTAAGATCTACTAAATCATTAACCGCAACAAAAATGCATAAATTAGCATAGAAAAGTGCAATTATAAACAGCAAGAATATATGTAATCCAAGATATAACTATAAAACAAACACCAATTAGATAAATAAAATAACTTAAAATGAAGAGATTTGTTGAGGATATTACATGATATGTTGATTAGGTTTCAGTTAAATTTGATTTATTACTGTTACTTCACCCAATGGTGTGGCCTAGTGGTTCAATGAAGTTGGGTTGAGCACCATGAGGTCTCAGATTCAATTCCCAACAGAGACAACACTTGGTGATTTCTTTCCATCTGTTCTAGCCTTGGTGGACAAAGTTACCAGAGTTACCTGATA
Source organism: Capsicum annuum (assembly GCF_002878395.1). Lineage (NCBI taxonomy): Eukaryota > Viridiplantae > Streptophyta > Magnoliopsida > Solanales > Solanaceae > Capsicum > Capsicum annuum. The sequence goes on along the minus strand of NC_061121.1, from coordinate 223,052,339 downwards.
CCTGTTACTAGTTGGGAGGTAGTAGATATCCCGTGGAATTAGTCGAGGTACATGCAACCTGACCCAGACACCACGGTTATCCAAAAAAAAAAGATTTATTACTATAGCTATGGCTAGATTTTGATGTGAAAGTTGTAACATGTGAATAGCCATATCGGAGCGTATCCTATTGCCAAAGTCCTCACTTTTGGTCACCATGCGTAGATCAAGCTCGCCAAGGTTTGATTCATGAACAAGCGGAATTGCCGAAGTTCATATCAGATGGCACGTCTGCATGACAACTCAACCCATCCTTCCTCACTCTCTGACACTAATACTAGCCATGTGTGCTAGTCTGCTTGTTTATGTCAAAGAAATTTCTCAACTAAAGCAACTTTTGTTTAACCACTTTGAGACCAAAACCCAGGAAAATTAAAGAAAAAAAATACACTTGAACATGCTGGAGGAAACTAGCGTCTTAAGTCTCTTAGATTGTACACATTTTGACACTCTAGGAAAGAAAATCAATCAGTTTCCCTTCGTCTGAATCTGTGCACTAGAACCTAAAGTATTTCATTTGTATAGATACTTCAGCAACTCTTGGGATTAGGGGTTGGTTTTCGGTTTTGCAAAAGTTCTATTCGGTTTTTCGACTTCAATATTAGAAACCAAAAAGTGTCAAGAATGGCCTGTGAAATGTCTTCGGCACCCTTGGTGTATATAGACCCCTCAAAGAGGTCTCCCTTGACCATGTTCCCACTCTCCTAAACGGTCAATTTACCCCATTGTCATTCATACTTTCAGTCAACAATTAATTTTGACATTATTACATGAAAAGTGTCTTAATTATAATGTACAATAGTCCACTGCCATCAACAATAAAATAGTCTTCTTGGTTGAATTCAACATTTTCCAGATATATTTTGCAGTCTCAGCCATATCCTAGTGTTTCTTCCTTAAATTTCTTACCAAACGCATTCTCATTTATTGTCTAGCTCTTTTGCATTCTTGAGAAGAAGATCCATATCCCAGTGCCTTTTCATTAATTTCCTTACCAACCACATTCTCGTTTATTAGCTTTCTCTAAAAGACAACAATGGAAATGAAGATGCGTTGTTTGCTGATTTCTTGAAATATCCTAAAATAAAGGGTATTAAAAGACAAGCCATTAAATCGAAACTCGTTGTTACAATAAATTCAATAGGCCAAACCCATCGGTGGCCTCTTAAACTTGGCACGAACTTTCACTTAGGCACCTCAAGTGGACGTTGTTCACTTTTGGCACCTCAAGTAGCCATAAAGTATGCCACTTTGACACCTTTTGCTAATTCAACAAAGAGAGTGTACTACACTCGCTTTTAGGCGCGTTTTAGGGTATATAACATATAAATGAGCCAATTATAAAAGGCCATTTGACATTTTTATAAAAATAATTTTTATATAATTAATTCAAATTAAAAAAAGAATTAATAACCCCACCCTACCCTTATATCATCTTCCTAACCACCCCACCCCACCCCATATCATCTTCCTCAGCCCACCCCACCCCAAAATCGTCTCCTCCACCCCCATTCATTAGTTTTCCACCATTTTTTTTTCTTAATACAATTGATTTTTAATACTTTGGAAGAATGCAAGTTGGTGCAGATTGTAGATTTCTTCTTCTCTTTCTTCTTCTCTCTTTCAGCCATTAATTTTCCACCATTTTTTTTTCTTTTCGTAACACATCTATATACCTTCATTTTCTTGTCTGGTTTTCGAGAAAATGGCAAAAAGGTCCATACGTTGGGATTTGATGAGACTATCATGGTGTTTTTGAAAAAGTGACAAAAATGGTCCATATGTTGAGAAAATGGCAAAAATGGTTTTCGTTGATGGAACAACGGTGTTTGCTATTGTTGGCTTGGTGAATTTGTGCTAGATGTTTTGAATTTGTTGAGAAGTGAATTTGTTGTTGGCAAAAATGGCTCCGAAGTGAATTAGTGCTGACGGAGCTCTGGTGTTGTCTTAGCGGAGGTGCGGTTGTTGGCTTGGTTGGCGGTTGGGGGGAATGGAGAAGATGACTTTGGAGTTTAGGGAGTGGGGGTGGAGGAGGGCAAATGGAGAAGATGACGGGACGGGGCGGGGGCTTCCATGTAGAGAAGATGACTTGGGGTGGGGGTTGCTGGGGGAGGGGTGGGGGTGGAGGAGATGACTTTGGAGTTTGGGGGTGGTGGGATGGGGGTTGGGTTGTGCTATAAAATTAAATAATTTTATAATTATTTTTAAAATGCCACGTGTCAGTAATTAATTGGTTCCTTTAATTTAATTGCGTGTATATATATTAATAAGTTGGATAATTATTAATAATCATGTGTTTTGGCCTTTTGTTTTTTTTCAAAAAAAATTAATTGTGAATATAAATAATGATGTGGCAATTTAAATGAGTTGGAACAAATTAATTGGTCGTTTTGTCCACGTTGGCAGCGAGTGAGATACACACATCATGATGTCGAAAGGTGTCAAAGTGACACTTTATGGCTACTTGAGGTGCCAAAAACGAACAATGTCCACTTGAGGTGCCTAAGTGAAAGTTCGTGCCAAGTTTAAGGGGCCATCGATGGGTTTGGCCAATTCAATATGATGTGATCACTATACACGTATGTCATCCTAACATGATGGTCGCCACTGCCCCTTCCTCCTCTTCCATGTACCCCTCTTACCCCTATTGTGACTCGTTCGTCGCTCTACCTTGTCGAGCCTTCTCAAGCGTTTTGCCCTGTCGTTTGTTATGGATGCGTGGAATATGGTTATTATTTATTTATATTTTAAGTAGTTTTATTTATTATATATTTATATTTAAGTAGTTCTATTGATTATTCTAGAATAGGGTTTTATGTTTCCTAGTTTCATAAGGATTAGGCTTTCTATTGATGTAATAAGACTCTTATTTAAAGGGAGATATGGGGAATAATACGTATGAATAGTTTCAGTCAAAAACAAGAGATTGTTGAACTCTAAGGTTTCAACCTCCCTTTAACGAGCTGAAGACATCGGAGTTCTCTCTTTTATTGAACTCTAAGGTTTCAGCCTCTATTTGACGAGCTGAACTTATCTACAAAATAGGTCAATCTCGAAATTCAAACAAAGGCAAGGGAAAGTCGATATCAATTGAGTCGGACTTTTATGTTCATCGTCCTGTGACTCGATCCTTCGCCAAAGATCATAACAATTTGGTATTAAAGCCTAACACAATGGACTATGAGATTAATTCCAGATTCCAAGAAGAACGCGCGACTATAGAAACCCTAATGGATTCTAAACTTGCAGCGATGGAACAACGCCTCGATGAAAAAATTGTCCAAATCATCCAAGAACAATTTTCTGGCATGGGAATTGGCTCCACCAAATCAGCAACGCAGGGAACTGAGTCGAGTAGTGCCCTAACAACTGGAAAATCAACAAATGCTGCTACACTACCTATTCAACTAGCCGACCAGAATCATCCATCAAAAGGTAATTCACATTCAACAGTACCAACGTATGCAAAAATGGATTTTCCTACTTATGACGACACCGACGACCCATTAATTTAGGCACATCGTTGTGAACAATTTTTTGAAAATCAACATACAACGGAAGCAGAAAAGGTTGGAGTCGTCAAATTTCACATGTTAGGAGAACCATAATTATAGTACTATCAACTTAAACGAGCAAAGGGCCCAATGAGTTGGGAAGAATTTCAGAAAAATTATCTTGAATTGCAATCATTGAGTTCAGATTTAGATCCAACAAGCAAGGATACGGTCTTGGACACTTAACCAAGCTCTTGATGAGCGGTATCCACCTTCATCTTATTTTGTTTCCAACGATTTGGACCTCCTGAAAGTAGCAACCCAGAGGGTGAATTAGTCATGCTTCGGCAAACTAGTATAGTTGAAATTTATCAACGTCAATTTCAAGAGAAGTTGGCTAGGGCTGATGAGCTTAATCCAAAACACTTGCATGCGGGTATATTAATGGCGGCGTTAGATGATTCAAGGACGTGCAGTTGCTCAAACCACCTGACTAATCGGCGGCCATGAGTGTATCCAGGGCTTTAGAACAAAAACACCAACTGCGGAAGTTAAGTAATTTTGGCGAAAAGACATGTCAGCAGTCTCGGACAAGTTTGGGCAGGACAACAAATTCAACAAAATCTGGTACAAGTTTAGTTGCCTCATTTACCTCAGCTAATACCCAAACCAGCAATCAAACCCCTTTTGTCAAGCGATTAACTCGTGCAGAAATGGCAGAGAGAAGAGTCAAGGGGTTATGCTATAATTGTGACGAACTATATTCAACAACTCACCAATGCAAGCGACTTTTCTGGCTGGAATTGGATGATTCAGTGAACACTATTCCAGAAGTTCTAGATGACTGCACTGAAATTCATGCTTGAGGACAAGCTCTTTCAACGTGAGGGGAGTAATGTTATGGATGCGTGGAATATGGTTATTATTTATTTATAGTTTAAATAGTTTTATTTATTATATATTTATATTTAAGTAGTTCTATTAATTATTCTAGAATAGGGTTTTATGTTTCCTAGTTTCATAAGAATTAGGCTTTCTATTGATGTAATACGACTCCTATTTAAAAGGAGATGCGGGGAATAATATGTATGAATAGTTTCAGTCAAAACCAAGAGGTTGGAGTTCTCTCTTTCATTGAACTCTAAGGTTTCAGCCTCCTTTAACGAGCTGAAGAGATTGAAGTTCTCTCTTCTATTGAACTTCTACGGTTTCAGCCTCCCTTTGACGAGTTCAATTTATCTACAAAATAGGTCGATCTCGGAATTCAAACAAAGGCAAGGGAAAGTCGACATCAATTGAGTCGAACTTTTATGTTCATCGTCCTGTGACTCGATCCTTCGCCGAAGATCGTAACATCATGCCTCCTCAAGGACTTTGCACCCCCGTGCCTCCTGGGGAAATTCGCACTATTGTACCTCCCCAGACAGTCAAGGGTCCACATAAATCCCTATATGCATAAGGACGGAGATGACTCTTAGTGCGCAGCCCAACAAGTATGGATCAGCCACCACTGTATCATCAGCATTTGCATTTTCCATTGCATTGAATTGTTACAGAACTCCTGTGCAAGGATCGGTGTCATCCCACTTTAAGAGGGCGGTCTTCAGGTCATAGAGTTGTTATAGTACGTATTGAGTTGGTTCATGACCCATGGTGATTAACGGCGATTTCAGCAAAGGAAAAAAGTAATGCATTGTACCTTTTGAATTCATTTCCCATTTGTGGGTAACCTTTGGTGAAAAAGTTTTTCATGTGAGGACAGTACACAACCCTGAGCCATCTATGCAAAATGCACCTCTGTGGAATTTCTTCCACGTTATGCAAATGCAAAAATGTCATCATGTGGCGGCATAATCCCCATTGATTGAAACAATTTGCAAACACAATCAAGTTTTGGACCATCAGGTGTAGCGAGGGTGTATACGACCTTTTACATAGATGAATTGCCACTTATGTTCTTCCGAATTTAATGTCTCTAATACTATAGACAAACTCCCTATCGGGTATGGGTGTTGGCCCCGTCAATTGGTTGCACAAACTCAACCGCCAAGCTCATAAGGAGTTCATGCAAAGCTAAAAAAGAAATGGTCGAAGTTTAAACCCTTCCTATTTGCTGGTTGACCAGTTTTGCTTACTACATTGACATATACGGACTTAAGCTCCATTTTTTTTCAAGGTTGTATTTTCCGAACCATTATTTCGTACCACTCGACAAATTTTTGCAGGGTACTACTTCGGTTGATGTGCTTATCAAAAAAAGGAATGCATTCCCTCTCTTCTTTGGGTTGATTGCATTCCAGCCCCAAAAAATCATCATGATAGACCCTAACAAAATGATCCTTTTCATGTTACAGATATCGCAACAACTCGTTGCCGTGCAAATCAAACGTGTCAAGAAGATCTAGTTACAAATTCTTCTATTGTTAGAGAACCCTTGACCGTTGATATGAACGATCTCCTAATTTCATGCAATCTTGGAATGTTAGCTCCAAATTCTATAGGTATCTTTTGGTATAAAATTCAACCAAGAAGAATATTGTATTATTGATGGTAATGGACTAATGGTACATTATAATTAACACTTTCATGTAGTCACGTCAACATTATTTGTTGACTAAAAGAATGAATGACAAGGGAGGCAATCAATCGTTTAAGAGAGTGGGATACACGGCCAAGGGAGACCTCTTTGAGGGGTCTACATACACCAAGCGTGCCAAGATATTTCACAGGTCATTCTTGATATTCTTGACGGATTGGGCTTCCTTCTGGACTAAAAAGTGACTTATTTATTTGGGATATTTTTTGCAAAACCACCAGGTTTTGATTTAAGAAAAATAGCACAATCTATCATAGCAGATATTGGCTAAGAACATGAAACGAATCCACAAATTAAACTTTAAGACGAAGTTAGAAAAATGGAGACCAACATAAACAAGAGATATATTAGTTTGGAAGTTGGATTTATGTTGTGGAACTACTGCAAAAAAAGGAAAAGGAATTAAGGAAGTATCAGACTTGTGCTTCTTCAGATTAAGAACCAATTAGGCTAAGGGCTAATGCTACGTTAACTGAATGAGCTAAGGAGTCTAGAAGGGGCAGAAGCTTAACCTTTTGAAAAACTTCGGGTTGCGGTCAAACCAAAAACCAAACCCATGAAACCAAAAAGTGAACCAAAAAAACAAAAATCAAGAAAAGTTTGCTTTGGTCATTTTTTTCCATTGTATGACCACCCCTACTTGAGGTAGAAGCACAGAGCACTAAAATAATTCTAGGGGAAAAGGCATAAGATCCCCTTAAACCAGTGTATTTTAGTAAAGATAAACGTTTATCTGTACATCTTTGTGTAGAGTATTTGTTGTAGTGGTTTGTGGTATAGGTGCATGTTCGGTTCTTGGTTCAACTTTTAAGAACTTCACTTTGGTATTTTGATTGTATAGACTGAATACCGGGCCATAATTCATTAGGTTTGGTTTGATTCTTTAGTATGGGCCTAATATACTGGGCTATTTTTCTACTTAAGAAAATGGGCTATAAGCAGAACATCACACTCCTCAAACTTGAGATCCAATGAACAAGAATGAAGTTCCATTTTATTCATAGAAAATTATGGTTTGTTGAAAAGCAGACCCATGATAGTTTTCTATGAAAAAAGATATATTTTTCTATCCATATCTATAGAAAGGAATATTTGTGTATGCATTTACACATATGATGCAATTTTATAGAATAGTATATATAAGTCAGTTTGGCTTTTTTTGGTCTAGTACCAAGCCACATCAAATATTATCGATTTTTTCTAGCCAAATCAAAATACATGTCGGCTTTTATGTCGGTTTAGTTCAATTTTTCTTCAATACCCTCCCCTGCCAAGCGAATGATATTCTGTAACAATTTAACCTGTTAGTCTGTTACTTAGCAAGATAGGTCAGTCATTTCTGATGCATATGGTACACTTGCCAACTTAAAATTACCAACAGTAATCAATGCAGTACAAGCTGATCTTCTTGAGGAAACCAAAGCATTAACAAAAGGTAGATTTGCAGCAAGATACATACCACATGCAATAAAAGGGCAAACTGCTTTTTACGAAGGTCCAATGTCCTCGAACTAGCAGTATTCTCTGCTTCCAACATAGCTATCTCTTTCTCAAGCTCTGTTATAACCTTCTGCGTTTCTGATCTTGGAGGCTGCATAGCAATCAACTTCCTGATAGCCTCAGCCTCCTCTTTGTGCTTCCTTTCAACCTTGCTTTCTTTGAGTTGCCTCTTAAGATCTTCTATGTCAGCCTGAGCCTGTACAATTTGCTGGTTGATTTCACCTTTCAGGTCATTAAAATTCTCCTTTTCTCTAACGTTCGCATCTATGACTGCTTTGCTCTTTAGAAGAGGAATCTCAAAAGTATTTAGTTCTTGCAAGAATGCTTTGGCAAGTCTTTCACAATCATTGTAGTTATCAGCTTCCTTCTCTATCTCCAACGCGAAAGTAGTGAACTTCTTCTGAAGTTTCTTCAGTGGTGGTTCACCTCTGGTAGTGGTTGTTCGAGTCAGAAGTCTATGCTTAATAATGATATCGTCTTCAAGAGGGCCAAATGCATAATGTGATGCCACAGTCTCCCCCTTTCCAGCAAATTTTCCACCTTTTATCGACATTTATTTTGATTCTTCTATCCTGAAATAAACATCTCTTACAGATCAGCATTTGATATATAAAGGATCATGGGCAGAGACTTTAGCTTCCCTAGTCACCTCTGAAAGAGGTTAAATGACCAGACAGCTGTTTCTTTTTCAAGTGTAATCAGGATACTAAGGAATCACAAGCAATGATACTGTAAGAGGTTTGACATTATTTTACAAGTAATACTCCCTTTGTCACACTTTCCTTTTTAGTCTATCACAAAAAGAATGACACATTACTATATTTAAAAATAATTTAACTTTAAAATTTCAAGTTTACCTTAATGAGATGATTTATAATCCCATAAATATCCATGGTATGTTTTAGATAGGGGTGACAATTTCAGCCCATATAAGTGAAAGGAGTCCATTTAAATAATTGGATTACACATATTTTAAAGGACAAATTACAGAATACCACACCTTAACTTACTGATATTTACCTAAAATGCCAACCCCTTAAAATAATTACAAAAACCTTTTTTTACTTTATCTCTCCATAACGTTGCTTTCCCCTTTCTTGCGTAATGGACCACATATCTCAGCTAGAATCTGGCGGTTTTTCTCAACTCACCGAATTTGAATTACAGTCGTGTTCTCACTACTTTATCAACATACAAGCTTCAACTTCTACTTACAATCGCCATTTAACTTTCTTCAATTTTTTTGGAGGTTAGTTTGTTTAAGTTTAGTAGATCGGAAATTTCAGCCAATATATGATCGATTTTACTGTTCTTACATCAATTTAAGTCTATTAGTGGAGACAGGACCATCATTTAGTATTGAAATTACTCAATTAGATGATAAAACTCCCAACGCCAGATGAAGTTGGATTTGTTCCGGGTCATTTTGATATGGATGATAATGATTTTCGTGAAATAGATCGAAACATCGCAACGACCCTGCTATGATGAAGAAGTTACCGGAAGTTGCAGGTAGAAGTACCAAAAAGCTAGATGTTGCAGCTTCAAAAAAGAAAAGAAAAGGCGGATACATCACGCGACCCTCTACCAAAGGTACAAATGCTATTATCATTCTGATTAATGTATTACAGATACACTAATCTTATGCATCTTTAACACATTTATCACATTAATCAGTATGATACAAAAGCATTTGTACCTTTGATAGAGGATCGCGTGATGTATCTACTTTTCCTTTTCTTTTTTAAGCTGAAACATCTGGCTTTTTGCTACTTCTACCTTTAACTTCCCGTAACTTCTTCATCATAGCAGGGTCATTGCGATGTTTTGATCTATTTTCACGAACATCATTATCATTCATATTACCAGAAATAAATCCAACTACATCTGGCGTTGAAGTTTTATGATTTTTGAATAATTTCAATACCAAATGGTGGTCCTGACTCCATTAATAGACTTAAATTGATGTAAGATCAGTAAATCGATCATATATTAGCTGAAATTTTTGATTTACTAAACATAAAAAAACTATGAAAAGAAACTAACCTCCAAAAAAATTATAAAAGAAAATTAAATGGATATTGTAAGTAGAAGTTGAAGCTTGTACGTTGATGAAGTGGAGAACACAGCTTCAATTCAAATTCGGTGAGTTGGGAAAAGTCACATGATAAATGCTCTTTATTCTAGCAGAGATAAGCGGTCCATTACGCGAGAAAGGGGGAAAGTTGTGATGTGTCCAGAGTTTTGGAGAGATAAAGTAAAAAAAAATGATTTTTGTAATTATTTAAGGGGTTGGGATTTTAGGTAATAATGGTAAGTTAAGGTGTGGTATTATGTAATTTGTCCTATAATATATGGGTGAGTTGCAATCTAATCTATTTAAGCTCAATCATCCAATCCAACCATTTGCTATCCCTAGTTTTAGACTACAAATTTCAAAAGTCTTTCTTTCATAAACCTTGTGCCCAATCAAACAATGTCACATAAAAAGGAATGAAGGGAATAATATTTTATACAACTCTCATTTCTTTCAAATCCACATTCACTAAGGAATTCAATTTTGAGCAATTATTTGATCTCCTCTAATCACACTGACTTAAAATTTTTTATTATATTTTCTTATATCCAAGTCAAAGTTACTTTATGAGTGTGTCTTTCATAACATGTCACATAAAAAATGAGACAAAAGGAGTAAGAGTTAATTTCCTCCTTTAATCAGTTTCCTATCTCGACTAGACGAACAAGGGAGGAGCTGGAGGTCAGGGGTGAAGGTGCAGTAACATATGAGTTCGGTACAACCCAATAGCTTTAACCCAAAGCATGTAGATATATATGCAAAGAAATTCATTAAATATGTACTGAAAATAATTCAAAACCTAGTTACTAACACCAATAATCAGTGTTCTAAAATCTAGAACTCATAAAGTTAAAATCTTGAATCTATCTCTGGTGGAGGATAACTTTCAATGCTCCAATTGATGCTAGCTAGCCCTCAAAAGATATCAATATACACAAACTAAAAATGAAAAAGGAAAAAAAAAAGACTTGTGCACATATGTTCACTTATTTCATTGAACAACAAATATGTAGCAGAACTAGAAGATAAAACCTTTTTTTCTGTAATTGTGGTGTTCAAGACAATTTGTGGGCACCTACTAATTATATGGGTTACCTGCTAGCTTCCACCAGCACCAAATAGATAGTGGCAGAGACAGAAATTTTCACTAAGGAGTTTAGAAGTAAACATACAAACTAGCCGAAGGAAGTTCAACGTCAATTATATATACATAAAAGATAATTTTAACCATGTATAAATAGTATAATTTTTCGTCGAAGGGGGGTTGAACCCCTGGACTAAAGGTGGCTCCGCCCCTGCGAATAGAGTTATGCACCAAGCCTTAAATGGATAGTACTTTGGAAACAAATTCGAATAATAATCTCCAATGAGAAAATTCTTGAATTAGACAATATGAGAAAAATTGATTACAAAAGAAGTGCATAATTTCCTATTTTTTTTAAAAGGCATTTGGCCGTGAGAATTTTTTATTTTTTTTCGAAAGTTATTTTACTTTAGTAAAAATTATACTGTTTGTCCATAACAATTCCAAATACAATTTGAAATTGTATTTGGAAAAATGAAAACAAGTTAATATTCATGACCAAATACAACTCTAAACTCCAACTTCAACCCGCTTGGTACCTCGACTAATTTAACGGCGCTTCCCACCAGCAGCACGTACCAGATACCAAGTGACTTAGTCAATCAAAAGAAGAAAGAGAGAGAGTAATAGATACCAGAACAAGATGCCGGAACAAGTGTCGCCGCCGTCTAATGCCGTCGTTGTACGGCGGCGAAAGCTCCGTTGTTTACTCTGTGCGGGTCGCGCTTTTCACAGAATTGTTTCAAAATTTCACTAATGTATAGAAAGTGGTGGTATTTACTATTTGTGTTGCGTACCTTTATTTTTTTTGTGGGGGCGGGGGGTTGCGGGTCTAAAAGTTTAAATTTACCCTTTAATCTGAAAAATTAACTAAATATATCTATCTTAAATGTAAATTTATCCTCGGATCAAATTTACCTCTCTATTTTAAAAAATTAACAAAATATACTTTTTATAATACTTTGAAGCAAAATTTAACTTTGATGCCATACTTTGAAATAAATTTATCCTCATTTGAAATATTTCACATATACTCTTTGTTTAATAGAAAAACTCAAATCAATATTAAATGTCTCATTTTTAAAAAATAAAACATTCCTAATTTAACCCGTTCAATTTTATTCGAACCACAAAAAAGACACAAATAAATACGCTTCCTCAATTTTAGTCAATTTTTTCCAACGAGATAAGTCATCAGATATTTATCAGTACATAACTAATGAAAAATGGATCTGCATTTGTGCAAACAGAAACAAATATACCCCTCCCTCAGTTCATGAATCTACATAGTGCAGAGCTCATGAAAAATGACACTTAGTCTTCAAATACAACAAATTATGTCAACTGAATATTTCTCTGAATGATTTAGTTAAGAGGTCTCCTTATATGTCAATCGTGACATATATTCATTCGTATGTCTTTATATGTAATTTGGATCTACACAAATTTTTCATCATGTCATTCGCTCAAAAAACGTATCCATTGATTATATAATCTAGATGCACATACCCCAAATTCCAACTACACACTTATACTTGGGGGGGGGGGGGGGAGTGTTCTATGACCCCTGAACTATTTTAAAGTAGAATTATTACACCCCCGAAATGCTATACCCAGTTTTGGAGGAGGCGGTGTAATACATGCGTCAATCGCATTTTTACACGTGTTTTTTTGTTTAAAATTAATTTTTATTTACTTTCTTCTCCATTTTATCACTTTTCATCATTTTTCACCGTTGTTTTTTCCACCATTACTTTTCATTTCTTTTCCTTTTCAAACTTTTATAGCTACTTTTATGCAAATAATTTTTCGATGACCTTGAAGTGGGAAATAATGGACAATATCGGATTTGAAATTTCCAACGATCTTGAAGTCGAAAATAATAAACAACATTGAATTTGAATTTTTCGACAACCTTGAAGTGGGAAACAATGAACAATATCAATTTTTGAATTTTCGATGATCTTAAATTCGAAAACAATGAGCAATACCAATTTCAAAATTTTCGACAACCTTGAAGTCGGAAACAGTAAACAATACCGAATTTAAAATTTTCTATGACCTTAAAGTCGGGAACAATGGAGAATTTTAAAATTTTCGACGACCTTGAAGTCGGAATAATGGACAATACCCATTTTAAAATTTATGACAACCTTGAAGTCGGAAATAATAAACAACATCGAATTTGAAATTTCTGACAACCTTGAAGTGGGAAACAATGAACAATATCAATTTTTAAATATCCGACGATCTTAAATCCAAAAACAACGAGCAATACCAATTTTAAATTTTCCGACGATCATGAAGTCTGAAACAATGACCAATACCGAATTTAAAATTTTTGATGACCTTAAAGTCAGAAACAATAGAGAATTTAAAATTTTTCGACGACCTTGAAGTCGGAAATAATGGACAATACCCATTTTAAATTTTATGACGACCTTGACATCGAAAATAGTGGACAATATCGATTTTGAAATTTCCGACGATCTTGAAGTCGGAAATAATAAACAACACCGAATTTAAAATTTCCGACAACCTTGAAGTGAGAAACAATGAACAATATCACTTTTTAAATTTCCGACGATCTTAAATCCGAAAACAACGAACAATACCAATTTCAAAATTTTCGACGACCTTGAAGCCGGAAACAATGAACAATACTGAATTTAAAATTTTCGATGACCTTAAGGTCAGAAATAATAGAGAATTTTGAAATTTTCGACGACCTTGAAGTCGGAAATAATGGACAATACCCATTTTAAAATTTACGACGACCTTGAAGTCGGAAATAATGGACAATATCAATTTTAAAATTTTTGACGACCTTGAAGTTGGAAACAATGAACAATACCCATTTTAAAATTTTCGACGATCTTAAAGTCGGAATCAATCGATTTTGTGCTTGCCGATGAGGAAGATGATAAATTAGTTTTGGATGCCATTGATGAGTTCTTGAAGTTTTTTGTTTGTGAGAAAGAAGAAGAAGAAGAAAGAAAATGAATAAAGAAAATAATAATCAAAATTATATATATTTATGTAAAGAAATATTAGAAATAAATTTTCAATAAATAATTTTTGTTCTTGCTCTCTTTAAAGAGAGTGAAACACACTATCTTGCCATGTCAGCTTTTAGGGGTGTTATAATTTCTGTTTTGTTATGAAATATAAAGTAAGAACAACAAGAATAAATATAGAGAGAAGAAATGAGACTTCTTTATTGAGGGATGAGAGATTATAAGATTGAGAATACAATGAACAAAACTCCTCTATTTATAGGAGAAAATACTACTAGTTTCTGACTAAAAGACAGATATTTCAAATACTGATAGATATCAATTAGATCTTGATAGATCTTATTAGATCTTGATAGACGTTCACTATAATGTAAATTCATTTATAACACCTCCCTTGAATGTCTAATTGATAAATAATGTGCCTCGTTAAAACCTTGCTAGAAAAAATTCAGTGGGAAAAAATCTAGTGAAGGAAAAAGAGTACACATCTTTAATAATACATATTTCAGCTACCTCATTAAAAACCTTACAAGAAAAACCCAGTGGGACAAAACCTTGAAAGGGAAAAAGAGTACAACACATATTTGCTCCCCTAATGAGAACATCAATGAACTTTTGCATCCTAATCATGTGCACCATCTTCTTGAAAGTTGCAATTAGAGGAGGCTTGGTGAAACATCAATCACATTATCACTTGAACGAATTTGTTGCACGTTAATATCACCATTATTTTGTAGATCATGTGTATAGAAAAACTTTGAATAAAATTGTGGATACATTGTCACATTTCAAACCATATTTTTCTTGAATGAGATGTATCATGGACCTCAACCATACACATTCTCGGCTTGCTTCATGAATAGCTATTATCTCAACATGGTTCGATGAAGTGGCTAGATAGGCTACTTTGTATATTTTCAAGATATGTAAATATCCCCATATGTGAACACATTGCATGTTTGAGATCAAGATTTATGTGGGTTAAATAAATACCCAACATCAGCATAATCAACAAGATCAAAACCTCAAGCTTTAGAATAAAATAAGCTCATGTATTTTATCCTATTTTGATGTCATATAGTAGAGTAGAAATATACCTTGCTAACAAATTAACTGAAAAGACTATATCAGGCCTTTGTAGTATTCGCAAGATACATTAGTACACCAATTGGATTAAGATATGGTACTTCAGGACCAATCCAATTCAGTATGTTTACTATTTCAGCAAATAATCTTATTTCTTTTGAAAACTCTCCAAAAATTTCAATGATTTTCAAACCATCAATTTATCCCTTCTAAGGATAATAAACAAGTTTCCCAGAAACTTTATATTCTTCAAGCATTTTGAATCCTTTATGATTTTTCATATAGATTTTTGTCAGGTGACAATATTCAGTATTTCATGTGTGACATCTTCAAGTGTCTAACTGCAAATCAAATAAGTTTTACGCTTATCAAAATGCATCCTTTTATGTCACTTGATAAATGTGTCTATGTTAGTATGCTTAAATAAATGTAGAATTTGGATCCTCGTAATCTTTCATAATATTGTGTCAATAATGTGTCAAAGATATTTATGGTATACCATTTCGTATCGGTTCACAGTATGACACAATATTTTGAGATCTCATCACTTCATTATTTTCAGGTACCTGAACCTCTCATAAGGTTTCATGAAGTGTTACATCATAGGCTTTTCAAGAGCACATTGCCTTCTTATTATGATTATTTTCTCCTTATCCTTTTCAAGAATTATTTCATTTGGAGCCGATTAGTCTACCATACTTCATGCATGCGTAGATTTTGTCCTTTAAGAATGTAAACTAGGAGCACTTTTAGCTTAAATATGATACTAAATTTGAGTCAACAGTGTTTCCGGCATTTGACTTGAATTATCTTTTGAATGAGGATTTGATGATAATTCCTAACATATTTCATAGCTACTTATAATCTCCCCTTATGTTAGGAAAACTAACATTCATCCTCAACTTCTTTGAGGAATCCATCTTTGTGCATCATGATATATTCATTAATCGTATACCACACATTAACTATTAGATAGAATAGTTGGTTTCTGACCTTGAGCCAATTGAGAGGGAATAAATAATCATAATTTACTGGTCTAACGCGTACACGTGCTATTGTATGCAACATATCATATTTTAGACCAACACGTGAAATTTTGTTCTCATTAGTAATGGTTTAGCTATTTATCGAAGACATTTAAATATTTAATGCGAAACCATCATCATCAAGATGAATTGTCTTGATTATACAATCTGAAAGTTATGTTCTTGACTCAATTTTATTGAGCAAACAACTTTATGAATGTCAAACTGTAGGTTGACAATGAATGTACATGTGATCATCTTATTGATGTATCTTTTCAATAAATCACATGATAGGTGAACGAACCCATATTCACCTTTTATACTTTTCGGATTTTAAGGGATCAAATCTCAACATTAGTTGGTCCAACCAACTTATCATGAGAACAAGCAACATTAAAAGCTCATGAAGAATTTTCAAATTCTTCAATATGTATTTACTACTTAATATGCATATCCTTAGGATGTTGCAATCGTTCATGTCAATTTATGAACTTTTATACTAGTAAACTTCAAGTTTACCATGACATGTATTTTTTACTTTAGTAAATTTCAGATTTACTATTGCATGAATAAATTTCAGATTTACTACTTTAGAAGTAGATTTCAAAATAACTCTTCTTAGTTATTGTGCCTCTTTCGGAGGTGAGTTGTGATACCATCACAATCAAGTAGACGTTTGTACTAATAAGCTTTACTAAATATCATCACATTCACCCAGGGAATGGATCTATGCTTATAACAATTAAAATTCTCATTCCCATGAATGAAATATAATTGTGTCTTAAGACTATCAAATTGATAGCTTATAGCCTCTTTTATGATATTACTACTTCAGGAGCAAATCGAGGCATACATATGATCTAGAGAATTTTTCTCTAACATATCTTATGATTATAAGATGCGTGTGAAAATATCATCACTTCTAATGATCATTATCATATTGTCCCTCCACGCTTATATTCGTGCATTCAATCACTTTTCTTCTTTCAGACATATTATGCACTACTATCACATACACTTCAAGAATGAAGTAAGTTGTCATATTTCAGACTTATCATATATTGCTACCATATTCACTTCATGGAATGGAGCATATTCAATGGGACATATTTCATGACTTTTCATTAAAAACACATTATTTTGCCTTAGCCATCATATTACCATCAATATGGTGCATTGAGATTCAAACTCAACGTCTTACCCATATAAAGACGTCTTAGACATAAATCGATGGGACTTAAACCTAACATATTATCATCCCTTTTGAAAATATTGTTCTTGAGGAATAAATTTAAAACATAAATGGTTCAAAACCAATTATTTTTCCTCAAATCCAATAATAATTATATCATTAGTAGCAAAAGACAATAACATAAGGAATTACTAACCTTACCTTTAGATTTATAATCTCACCTTGTTTGACAAAGTCTCGTGCTGATAACGTGTTATGAAATACAAAGTAAGAACAACAAGAATAAATAGAGAGAGAAGAGAGGAGACTTCTTTATTGAGGGATGAGAGATTATAAGATTGAGAATAAAATGAACAAAACCCCTCTATTTAGAGGGGAAAATACTCTTAGTTTCTGACTAAAAGACAGATGCTTCAAATCCTGATAGATATCAACTAGATCTTAATAGATCTAATTAGATCTTGATAGACATTCACTATAACGTAAATACATTTATAACATGTTTTAAATAGTTCAGGGGATCATAGGACCCCCGCAAAGTATAAATATGTAGTTGAGATTTAGGGTAAAGGTTGAATTTTTTTTTTACCATTTTCTCTTTTAAATAAATGCTAAATATACATGGGATAAAAAACATTATTTAAAAACTTAAAATGCAAGTATTTGTCTTTCATCTCAATTTTTAAGTTCATTTTCCTTATTTTTGATCTAAAAATTACATGACTTAAAATTACTCATTAATCCCTATAAAATTATAATTATTATCCTAAAATTCTCTCTATTTTTTTTATATTGCTTGGTTTTCTTTTTCCCAAATAAATTAAATATAATAGTTAAAAGTAGAAAAGTTGAAATAATAATAGTGATTTGACATTTTATGAATTAGTAATAAATGAGATTTGGAACAATGATCAAAAGTTATTTTTAGAGAGAGAACGACTCCCCTCTCACTAAACCCCTCCTACCTTTGGCAGCGACTCAGCCATGGACCCGACCTTGACTTCACCTCTGCTACCAAATCTCCTAATTTCGGCCACCTCCAACGAAGTACTAATGAAGGGACCCCTTCCCTTCCCACTCTCGTATAAAGATGCTGCAATGGGGAAAATCATACCCCTGAATTCGAATTCTGACATTGAGCCACTAAGCAAAGGAGGGATCCTTGGAACCACTGATCAAAGTATTCTACTAACGGAGAAGGATAAACAAAGACTATATTCCCCTAGGATCCACTCCGTCATAGTCAAATCAGTCAATTCCAAATTCAATTACCAATATCTAAAGTGGAAGCTGGAAGACCTCTGGAAAATTCAAGAACCCCTATCTCTAATAGATCTAGGGATGGGTTTCTTTACAACAAAACTCTCTAAGGTGGAAAGCCAATCGATAATTCTGCATGGTGGATTATGGTTCATCGCAGGTTCCTTTGTCTCTGTCCGAAAGTGGGAGCCCAACTTCGTACCTGCCAATTCCAAGGTGGATTCCATGGCAATCTGGGTCAGGTTGCCCTAACTAACAATGGAGATTTATGACACCCGTATCCTACAACGGATAGGTAATAGAATTGGGCATCTGTTAAAAGTAGAAACATGCACCTCGGCTACGCTCAGGGGTAGGTACGCAAGGATCTGTGTCCAAATACCCCTTGACACCCCCATGGTAGCATCGATATCTATCAATCATAATACTCAACCCCTGCTTATACGAAAGAGAAGGATTCCTGTGTAAAAATTACGAAGATTAGGCCATACAACAACTCTATGTTCGTACCCCCTTAAATTTGCACAGTGCAGTCAAAATAGAGTTGGAATAGCTGCACAGGCTACCAATGAGTCAGAGCAAACCAAACCGATAGTAGACATCTCCAATGAGTGGTAGACGATCCACTTCTCCAAAAAGAAAAAAAAATTCAGATGGCACACCAATATAACACCAAAGAACCACCCATTTTCAAGGTTAAAACCTTTAATACGGTGTCAGGTAAGTTCCTCAACCCTAATCCTCCGGGGGCGGCACAGCTGAAGGCTCTCCAATAACCCGTTATGACCTCTCCATATAGGCAGGCCCAAGGTCGGGCTTCAAAGCCAAACTCTAGACTTAAGCCCTCTCAAAAGAATGAGCTGGTAAAAGGAAAGTCCCACCTCAATAAAGCGGAAGGAGGCCCTCATAATAGGTCCCTAGAAAAACAACCCATTTACCTTGGAACCTATGGGCCTATAGCCACGGCCCAATTGGGTCATAAAGAACTTGATCCATCTCAATATAATTTCACCCCTTCTAAAATTAATCCCTCTCTCTTACAAAACTGATGCTAAAATAAAAGAGACTACTCCCTGTGGGCTACCCCTACTACACGTTGGCTGGAGCAATCATGAGACTCTTCTCACAACTGCAGGAAACCTTTCCACTTCCCGCAGTGATGTGACTGAGAATGTCTTAACTTTAGATAGGGCATTTAATGCTGGTGGAGTTACCCATGGGAAAACTCCTCAGCTGCCTTCTTCCACCCCCTCCCACTCTTTATATTTTGATTTAAACATGATCGGGCTATCTCAAGAAATCTCTCATGGACCCTAAAAACTCCAACCTGATCACCTTCAAAACATCTCCACTTTCTCCGTACCATCAACCAACATCATGGTTGGAAGTTTGCCTATCCAACCAAACAGTTCCTCTTCACTTGAAATGGGAGGGTAGACACATCATCATTCTAATTCAGGACCCCCAATACCTGGCCCAACTAGCTATGGTGAGCCTGAACCAGGGTCTGCTGACATACGAGTCCAATGTATGGATAGCCACCTTGTTCCGTGTGATCAACTCACCAGTGCAAGAGGAACTGAGGACGGAGTCCCTAGCAAGAATAATGAACCAGTTCAGTCTGGGACTCCCTTTCTTTCCTCCTCACGACCCTGTAATAATGCTCTTGGGACCAATCTTTGTACCTCCAACTAGGGAGAAACTGGCCTTCCTCAGCCAGGAAATGGTACCATCTACCCCTCACTCTCTTCTCATCTGACAATCGAGAGGATAAAGAGACTGAATGCATTGGCGGCCTTGAGAGATAACAACAAAGACATGGAGGACTTTCTCTCTCAGCTTAGGATGACAAGAATAGAAATCCTTAATCTGGTAGAACCCCTAAATCTAGAGTTCAATGAGCCAGTCCAGAAGATTGAGATTATCCTGATACCTCTAGGGTTAGCAGGTCTAGGTATTAAAAAAACTCCAATAAACCCTATGACAAAAGAGAACATCAAGGTCATACTATTCTCTCTCAGCAGAAAACGAAAGAACCCTTCTCAGACATCCGCCTCCAATCCCAAGGGAAAGGACAAGGTGGATGCATCACAAACTCACCACCCCCTTTACTCCAAGATGAAGAACTACATTGTGTGGAATGCTAGAAGGGCCAAGAATGTTGAGTTTAGAAAGCATTGCAAGGCCATGGTCAATATACACCCACCATGTATCCTTACTTTGCTAGAAACCAAAATGACTGATCACCAGGATCTTTGTGAGGAGCTTGGATACCACAATCATATCCAACCTGAAGCAAATGGTAACTCTGGGGGATTGTCACTACATGGAAAGAAGACTCTATCTCTATTTCTTATATCTCCATATCTCCTCAGGTCATTAATGCTAAAGTTAAGGTAAACTCTGTTTCCTTCTTTTGGTTTCTTAGTGTCATTTATGCTAGTACTGATTTTCAAACCAGACTAGACCTTTAGGACCAACTCTCTTCTTTATCTGATACCTATATCCTCCTTGAGGTCAAGAGCTAGCTAGTTGGAAAAGACTTTAATGAAGTCTTGAGGGCCTCTGAAAAATTTGGAGGCTCCAAGATCAACACTAATAGGTCTAACCTTTTTATGAACTGTCTAAATTATTGTAAGCTCATTGATTTAGGATTCAGAGGTAGTAAATACACTTGGTCCAATATGAAATATAGAAATAGATAGTGCCTCATCCTGGAAAGGCTGGACAGATGCCTTGCTAATGATGATTGGGTTTATCTTTACCCAGAGTCTACCACCACTCACCTTCCTAGAACTCACTCTGATCACTCCCCCCTTCTCCTTAATGTGGGTTCTCCACCCCCAACCAAATCAAGCCTTTTAGAGCGAAATCCATGTGGCTTAGTCACCAGGATTTCCCCAACCTTATTAGAGAGTCCTTCTTGGACTATCATTGCATTACTGTGGCCACCATTGAGTTTGAAGACAGGGCTAGAAATTGGAACAAACTTGTTTTTGGCAACATCTTTGTCAAAAAAAAATACTTGCTTGCAAGGTTAGATGGTATCCAGAACTCTATCAATTATCCTACAAGCCCCTTCCTTCATGACCTGGAGGCTACCCTGCTGAAAGAGTTCAACCAAGTACTCACCCTAGAGATTGAGTTCTGAAAACTCAAGTCCAGAATCTCCTGGATGGTAGAAGGGAACTCAAACTCTAAATTCTTCCACACCTCCACTCTCAATAGAAAGAGAAGAAATAAAATTAACTCCTTCATGGATGATGGTGGCAATTGGCACTACCATCATGCAGACATTGAGAAAATGGTGTCCTCCTACTATAATAACCTCTACACTACTGACTATACCCTGCGCTATCTAGTTATCCAGCCCAATTTTTCTACTCAGGGTAGCATTAACTCCCTTAACCATGAAGCCCTTCAACTGATCCCTTTTATGGAGGAGGTTAAAAGGGCTATCTTTTCCTTCAAACCCAACAAGGTCCCTGGGCCTGATGGTCTCCATCCTTTTTTTTACCAGAAATTCTGGGACACTATTAAATTTTGTCAGGAAACCTTCAGCTCATGCTCTATGGACCCTCATGTGAACTCTACTTATCTTTGCCTTATCCCCAAATGTAGAAATGCCACCTCTCTTAAGAACTTTAGGCCCATTGGACTCTACAATACCCAGTATAAGCTTATTACCAAGATCATTACCACCAGGCTAAAGCCCTTCCTGGCTAAGATCATTGGCCCTTGCTAGGCCAACTTCATGGCCAACAGGAGAGCCTCTGAAAATGCTATCATTGTTCAAGAATATGTTAGTCACTTCTATAAAATGAAAGGTAAGAAGGCCAACATGCTCCTCAAAATTGACCTAGAGAAAGCCTTTGATAAACTGGAGTGGTCCTTTATCAGGCAGACCTTCCACTAATTTTATGAAATATCTGGGCTTTTCCATCTTCCACAAAAATCCTAAAAAGAGAGACTTCCAATTCCTGATTGATAATCTGAACAACAAGCTGGTTGGTTGGAAAACCAAGTTCCTCAACATGACAGGCAGAGTAACCCTAGCAAAATCTTCCTTAGCTATTATTCTTAATCATGTTATGCAGTACATATACCTTCCCATACCCATTCGTAAACTCATTGAAAAATCCCAGAGGAACTATATTTGGGGAACCACTGATGCCAAGAGGAAAATCACCTCCTGGGGTGAGAGACTATAACCCTCCCCAAAAGAGATGGGGGGCTAGGTATGAAGAGAGCTAACATCAAGAATAAAGCTCTTCTTTGTGGCTTGGGTTGGAGAATGTACTCCAATCCCACTTCTCTTTGGGCCAGCACTCTCCTTTCTAAATACAACTCTAGAGATAATATTACTGTAGCCTCTAAAACTTGGAATGACATCACCAATAGCTGGAAGCTTTGCAAGGATACCCTATTCTGGGCCATCAAAGATGACACAAAGGTGAATGCTTGGGAGGATAGATGGATACCTAAAATTCTTCCTCTTTCTTCCATTATCCAGTAACCTATACCATCACTCCACATCCACACAAATGTTAAGGATATTTGGAAAAAAGGCAGATGGGACTTCTCCACTTCGCCCTTCCACCTCCCCACCAATATTATCCATAATATTAAAAGTGTCTTTCCTCAAAACCCTACCCTTACGCAAGACACCCTTGTTTGGAGACTTACTGGAGATGACACCTTTTCCTGTAAAAGTGCTTATCATTACAGCAATAACCTGGAAAGACACCCCATCATTAATCACCATTCCTACAACTGGATATGAAAACTCAGAATTCCTAATAAGATCAAAACCTTCATGTGGCTCTTGCACCACAACAACCTTCCCACTAACCACACTCTTGCTAAAAGAGGTTTGAACATCACTTCCTCCCGCATCATCTACAATAGTAGCCAGGAGAACCAACACCACATCTTCTTTGGATGCAATGTTGCCAAGATCTTTTGGCATCACCTTTTACAGAAGTACAAATGAACTTTTCATCTGAATATCCTCATGTTTGACAGTAATAATTGGCACACCACTTGGAAGATTCTTAGCAGTAAGAAGTTTGATCCAAACACCCCTTGGAGCACCTTGTTTCCCTTCTGCCTCTGGTATCTCTGGAAGATCAGAAATGGCATGAACTTTCAAAATTCTAACTCTCAACCTTGCTTCAAAATACCTCATGTAGAAGTAGTGGAATTCCACCACCTAGGGGATTTTAACAATCACCACCCTAGGAACAACATCACCATTAAATGACAACCCCCCATCTCCAACCCTCACAAGCTCAACACTAATGGGTCATGTATAGGGAACCCTGGTAGGGAAGGGATAGATGGTGTCATCAGGAATAGTAGAGAGGATTGGGTAGTAGGCTTTAGTAGAATCTTTACCCATGCCACCAACAATCTCATGGAGCTCTAAGCCCTCAAAGAAGGCCTCAACATGGCCATAGAACATAACTTAATGCCCTTGGATATATGCATTGATTCTCTAGAAGTGATTAACATGCTGCACCATGGAAACTTGCTATATAACTCTATTATTTTTTAATGCAGTTCTCTCCTAGAGAAGTTGGAGAATCCTCCAGTCTACCACACATATCAGGAGTAGAATAGAGTAGTAGACTCAATGGCGAAGATGGGCTCCAAGCAAGACCTATTTGAAAACCTTCACATTTTTATCGCTCCTCCAGCTAGTATATAAGTAGTTTTTTGGGAAGACTTCAAGGGAAAATCTTTCTCCCGAAATGTATCTAGCAATGGTAGCTTTAACCAAAACTCTCATGTTTTTGTTCCTGACCAGGTCTTGTCTTGTAACTAACCTTTATTTATACTAATACAACCGCTCTTCTTCACTAAATAAATAAATAAATGGGATTTGGAGTGAGGGAAAAAGACGTCACCTTTTTATTGCATCCTACAGTTTATTACCTTAACACCTTTCTCCTCCCTTCATTAATTCCTCTCTAATCTCTCTCTTTTTCTTTCATCTTACGGCTTCCCTTCAACTTCCTTCTCCCTTTTTAGTTCTAAAATAAAATGTGTAAAATAAGTCATTTTTTCCAATTAGAATCCTAATTTTACCCACTTTACTTTCTTACAAAAATGTGTCAGTTACAATTTAATTAAATGTAATTGATGGCACCATAAATATAATTGAATGAAAAATAATCATTCATTTTTTTGGTAGCTTTTTTCCTATTATATAAATTCATCATTTTTAACTAATTCATGGCACTATCAGACACACTCATAAGAATTCATCATGGTCTATTCATAAAATCTATTTCAGTGAAGATTGTTGTTGTGACTTGTGATTTCAATTTTCAAGTTCATATTTCTCTTTAGACACTTTATTGTTATTGGATGTAAAATAAACTGATTTATGATTATGTTTTGATTTTGATAGAATTGACGATACTCTAATTCTTTCAACTTTAATTTGATTTCACGTATTTTCAATCTCTGCAGAGAAAGTAATGGGTGAATATAGGTGGCAGGAGTTGCTAATTAAAGAGAACTTTTTTGGAGACATCGAACTTATGATGAGAAGAAAAAGTTTTTTCGTAGAAGATTTAATGGAGGAAGAACGAATATTCGATATAAAGATTGTGCATGATCTATAATGGGGTGAGATGTAGCAGCAATAACAATATTTCAGTGTATTTTTACACAGTAGAGTATAAGCAATAGATCCTTGATTTGAGACAAAATACAATTTTTTTTCCATCTTCTCTCTCTTTTATTTGATTTTTTTCTTAAAATTTTTTTAATTAGATTTTAACAATGAAAGAGCATAATAGTTACGAAAATAAATTTTTAAAATAAAGTTATCACTTAATTTTCCTCGTGAAACTCTTGTAAAATGAATATATGCAATATCTACCGCTCTTTAAAAGACAAAATATCCCAAAGAATTCTTTTGAACTTGTAAAGAAGTTTCACCACCTTATCCAACATTACTCACAACATCAAGTATCTTTATGGAAAAAAATGTTGTTTCTTCCTTAATTAAGCCATCTTTGCTTGATAAACTTTCAATCAATTCAAGTACCCCCAAAAATGAAAAACATAATTTATTCTCTCTCTTTATATATATATTTCTAATTTATTTGTAGTAGTTTTTTCTATTTCCTTTTTCTAGTTTTCTCATTTAATTCTCTTTTTGTGGCATGTTAAAATAGGAGAAAGCTAATAAAAGTACAAGTTCCTATACATTATAAATGTATTTACATTATAGTGAATGTCTATCAAGATCTGTCAAGATCTACTTTTTTATCTATTAGAATTTGAAGCATCCGTATTTTACTCAGACTATGAGTAAATTTTCCCTATAAATAGAGGGGTTTTGTTCATTGTATTTACAATCATATATAATCAATCATCCCTCAAGAGAAGAAATAAGAATTTCTCTCTATTCTATCTACTCTTCTTCTTTATTCTTTCTTATTTTATAACACGTTATCAGCACGAGACTCTGCCAAACAAGGTGAGATTATAAATCTGAAGAATTTAAAGGTTACTAATTCTTTATGTTATCTTTCTTTTGCTACTATTAATATAATTATTATTGAATTTGAGGAAAAATAATTGGTTTGTACCATTTATATTTTAAATTTATTCCTCAAAAATAATATTATCAAAAAGGATGATAATATGTGGGGTTCAAGTTCCATCGATTCATGCCTAAGACGCCTTTATATGTATAAGATGTTGAGTTTGAATCTCAATACACCATATTGATGATATTATGATGTCTAAGGCAAAATAATGGGTGTTTAATGAAAAGTCATGAAATTCGACCCATTGAATATGCTCCATTCCATAAAGTGAATGTGGTAGCAATATATGATAAGTCTGAAATATGACAACTTACTTCATTCTTGAGGTGTATTTGGTAGCAGTGCATAATATGTCTGAAAGAAGAAAAGTGATTAAATACACGAATATACGCGTGGAGGGACAATATGATAATGATCATCAAAAGTGACGATATTTTCACACGCTTATATGATTATAAGAGATACTAAAGAAAAATTCTCTACATCATATGTATGCCTCGATTTGCTTTTGAAGTAGCAAAATCTTGAAAGAGGTTATAAGCTATCATAATTTGATAGTCTTAAGGCATGATTATATTCCATTCCTGGGAAATGAGAAACTTATTAATGCAAACGTACACTTGATTGTGATTGTATCATAACTCACCTCCGAAAGAGGTTGAATAATTTTGAAATTTACTTCTGAAGTAGTAAATCTGAAATTTATTCATGTAATAGTAAATCTGAAATTTACTAAAGAAAAGTACATGTCATGGTAAACTTGAAGTTTACTAGAATAAAAGTTCAAAAATTGATATGAACGATTGTGACATCTCGAAGATGTGCATGTATTGAAGAACTAGAAGATTCTTCAAGAATTATTTATGTCGTTTATTGTCATGATAAGTTGGTTAGACCAACTAATATTAGGATTGGATCCCTTCAAATCTGAAAATTATAAAAGGTGAATAAGGTCCCGTTCACCTATCATGTGATATGTTGAAAAGATGTATCAATAAGAAGATCACATGTACTTTTATTCTCAAACTGCAGTTTGACATTCATAAAGTTGCTTGCTCAATAAAATTGAGTTAAGAACATAATTTTCAGATTGTGTAATCAAGAAAGTTATCTTGATGATGATGGTTTGGCATTGAATGCCTTTGATAAATAGCTAAACCATCTCTAATGAGAACAAAGCTTCATGTGTTGGTCTAAAATATGATATATTGCATACAATAACACTTGTATGCATTAGATCAATAAATTATGATTATTTCTTTCCTCTCAATTGGTTCAAGGTCGGGAACCAATTATTTCATCTAATAATTTTGATGTGCGGTATACGATTAATGAATATACCATAATGCAAAAAGATGGATTCCTCAAAGAAGTAGAGGATGTATGTTAGTTTTCCTAATATAAGGGGGAGATTATAAGCACTATAAAATATGTTAAGAATTATCACCAGATCCTCATCCAAAAGATAATTCAAGTCAAATGCCGAAAGCATCTTATATTAAGCGCAAGTGCTCTTATTTTGTGCTCCTAAAGGACAGAGTTTATGCATGCATGAAGCGTGGTAGACTAATTGGTTCCAAATGAAATAGTCCTTGAAAAATAAGGAGTAAATAATCATAATAAGAAGGCAATGAACTCTTGAAGAGCCTATGACATAACACTTCATGAAACCTTATGTAAGGTTTATGTGCTTGAAAATAATGAAGTGATGAGATCTCAAAATATTATGTCGCATTGTGAACCGATACGAAATAATATATTATCAATATATTTGACACAATATTGGCACAATATTCTGAAAGATTACGAGGATCTAAATTCTATGTTTATTTAAGCATGCTGACGTAGAAACATTTATCAAGTGACATGAAAGGATGCATCTTGGTAAGTATAAAACTTATTTGATTTGCAGTCCAGATATTTGAAGATGTCACTCATGAAATGTTGAATATTGTCACTTGACAAAACTTATGTGAAAACTTTTAAGGATTCAAACTGCTTGAAGCATATAAAAGTTTCTGGGAAACTTATTTATAATCCTTATATTGTATAAACTTATTGATTGAACATCATTGGAACTCTTGGAGAGTTTTCAAAGCAATAGATTATTTGCTGAAATTAGAAATATATCGAATTGGATTGGTTATAAAGTACCATATCTTAGTGCAATTGATGCACTCATGTACCTTGCAAATACTACAAGGCCTATAGCCTTTTCAGTCAATTTGTTATCAAGGTATATTTCTGTTCCTACTATGAGACATCAAAATGGGATAAAACACATGAGCTTGTTTTATTCTAAAGATTGCAGTCCTAATATTATTGGTCATGCTGATGTTGGGTACTTATTTGACCCGCATAAAGCTCGGTCTCAAATAGGCTATGTGTTCATATGTGGTGGTACTGCCATATCTTGGAGATATACAAAGCAGTTTATCGTAGCCACTTCATCAATTCATGCTGAGATAATAACTATTCATGAAGCAAGCCGAGAATGTGTATGGTTGAGGTCCATGATACATCTTATTTGAGAAAAATGTGGTGTGAAATATGACAATCTACCCACAATTTTATACAGAGATAATTTAGCATATATAGCACATCTTAAGGGAGAATTCATAAATGGAGATAGAACGAAGCACATTTTGTCAAAGCTTTTCTACATACATGAGCTACAAAAGAATGATGATATTAACGTACAACAAATTCGTTCAACTGACAATGTGATTGATTTATTCACCAAATCTTCTCCAATTGCAACTTTCAAGAAGATGCTGCACAAGATCGGGATGCAAAAGTTCAAGGATGTTCTCATTAGGGGGAGAAAATACGCGATGTACTCTTTTTTCCTTTCAAGGTTTTGTCCCACCGGGTTTTCCTTGTAAGGTTTTTAATGAGGCATCCTATATGCTTATTGTTAGAGATGCGTACTCTTTTTCCTTCACTAGATTTTTTTTCCACTGATTTTTTTCTAGTAAGGTTTTAACGAGTCACATTATCTATCTAGACATTCAAGGGGGAGTGTTATAAATGTATTTACATTATAGTGAATGTCTATCAAGATCTACTTTTATATCTATTAGGATTTGAAGCATCCGTCTCTTACTCAGACTAGGAGTAGATTTTCCCTATAAATAGAGGGGTTTTGTTCATTGTATTTACAATCATATATAATCACTCATCCCTCAAGAGAAGAAATAAGAATTTCTCTCTATTCTCTCTACTTTTCTTCTTTATTCTTTCTTATTTTATAACACTATATATCTTTAACCAGGAAATATTAATATTATGTGTGTGAGAAATAAAATCTAGATGGAGATTCACAAATTATTTAAAATATAAATAATATTATTGTAAGCTTTTTGGAGACAAAAAGAAAGGCTATGGTTATAACTACAGATGTCAAAAATGATTTTATGTTGAAAATATCAAACCATGTAATTATAAAAAAAAATGGAAAAATTAGAAATACATGTAGAGTGGTTAATTTTTAAATATTAGATAAAAATATTTCATGAATTTAATAAGATGTTTTATAATCGCGCAAAGCGTGGCCAAACTTCACTAGTGTTTGTTAAAAGAAAAAATATCTCTAAATAGTTGACATGTTTAAAAATTTAAGAGATAATTAATCATTTTTTTCAACTATATCCATATTAATTGAAGAAGATTCATTTAGTCAAGATTAACTAAGGTTATATTAGTCATTCTCTCCTCTTATTAATTTCTCATTTAAAGTTGTGTAAAAGATAAACACAACAAGTAATTTGAGACGAGCGAGTAATAGATATTGAAAAATATTTTGTAGAATAAATAATTATTGTCAAGAATAATTATTTTTTCTTGATATTTCAAAAGTGACAAGCAAATAAGAAAATTTATTTTAGAAATAAGTAATAAATAAAAATAACAGAAAGAGTAATATAAAGTCTGCTCATTCGTAATTTATACGTGTGATATTATAATGAATAGTGAATTTACAATAACAACAACAACATATCCAGTGTAGGGTAAAGTGTACGAAGTCCATACCACTACCTTAAATGAAGTAGAGAGGTTGTTTTCAATAAACCCTCGACCAGTGGCGGATCTACCCTTTGCAGAGGGGATTCATCCGAACCCCCTTCGGCGAAAAATTATGCTATATATGCATGGTTAAAATTATTTTTTATGTATATATATTAGATGTTGAACCCCCTCCAGTTAGTTTGTATGTTCACTTATGAATCCCCTTCATGAATATCCTGGCTCCGCCACTGCCTTCGGCTCAAGACATATAATAATATAATAGACAAAAAATACAAAAGCACACAACAAGATAGGATAACACAGATAATAACGAAAATAAAACAACCACAAGATACTACTATAAACTATACATTCAGAATCATAAGCATCATCAAAATACAATGAACAAAAAACTTCAAGCGCAGATACAAACAAAGCATTCTCCTCTATTATAACAGTTGAACTCATACCCACTAACCCTCTACCCTAATAGTAACTTATTATGGGAAAAGCCATCAAAATCACCTTAAATTATATCCAAAAAATTGAAGACACATCTAAACTATTGAAGTGACCTAATACACATATGAGAAAATTGAAGGAAAGGTATATTTTAAATCTTGAATGAAGGATTGGTGACATTGACCAACTTAAAGGGTCAAACATAATTAGGAAACTATATTAAGTTAATTGTGGACTTGATTAATATTTTTAAAACTTTCTAATCTTTTAAAAAATAAAAATCAACCCACACTCCTTTCCTCTCCAATTCATCGTTCGTGTCTCTCCTCTCTCCCGACAGCTTCTCTCAACTTTCCCCCAAATAATAGTTCTGCAAAATTTCTCCCTTCAATCCCCAATGACTTCAACCTCCAGCGATAAATATTCGGGCAAGTTTCTTTTCTACTTTCAATCGTCAATTGACGTGAAAACTTCTCCGGCGACAACAACTTTAAGTTCTTCGTCGTCCCATTTCTTCTTTCACAGGTAAAAAATATGTTTTTCTAATTATGAAGAAACAGAGGAACTTGAGTCAACTTCTTTTCTAGTATTGGTTAACAATTTCAATATTTCTTGCTTAAATTTGAAATGTGGACTAATTTTTGGCATTTCTTCTCTACTCTTTCGGTGTGAAATATAATTTTTTGTTGTTATTGTAGTTCTTATTGTCGAACTATTGATTCAACTTGTTGGTGATTTTTTATCACCGTTGATGTTATTAATGTGTGTGTGTGTTGTGTTGGTGTTGCTGGGTTGATTTATTATTTTTCTTAGTAAAAATGGTATTGAACCAGATTAACCATTTGATGCAATAGAGTAACCATCTGATTCAATAGATTAACCACCCGATGCAACAGATTAACCATCTGATGCAACAGATTAAACATCTAATGCAATAGATGAGCAGAATAGATTATTCATCTATTGCGACAGACTACTTTTCTATTTGAAAGAAATCTAAACAATGTTGATCCAACAGATGTGTGGCCTGTTTTTATTGTTTCCAATGGAATACTCATCCGCTGTAACCGATTGCTTTTAGGTTGCAGTAGATAACCTACCTAGTTCAACAGATGAGATCTGTTTTTATTGTTTCCAATAGATTACTCATCCACTACAACAGGTTGGTTATATGCTGCAACATATATCCTACCTGGTGCAATAGATGAGTGATCTATTTTTATTGTTTCCAATGGATTACTCATCCGTTGCAAAAGGTTGGTTATATATTGCGGCATATATCCCACCTGGTGCAATAGATGAGTGATCTATTTTTATTATTTTCAACGGATTACTCATCCGCTACAACAGGTTGGTTATATGCTATAGTAGATATCCTACCTGGTGCAATAGATAAGTGATCTATTATAATTATTTTCAATAGATTACTCATCCGCTGCAATGATTAGTTATATGTTTCAACAAATAACCTTTCTGGTGAAACAGATGAGTGACCTATTTTTATTGTTTCCAATGAATTATCATCTGTTGCAACATGTTGGTTATATGTTGCAAGAGATAACCTTCCTGGTGCAATAGATGAGTGATCTATTTTTATTATTTTCAACGGATTACTCATCCATTGCAACAGGTTGATTATATGTTGTAACAGATAACATACCTGGTGCAACAGATATGTGGTCTGTTGGAACTATTATTTTACTATTTTGCATGTTAGATTTACTGTTATCCCTTTTTAACGATGTATTAATCAATTATAATCTATGTTATGTTCTTGTTAATATAAGATAATATGGCTCCCAAAAGAAAAAAAACTAAATCAAGTCCAAGTAAAGGAACAAGTGAAGTAGCTAGGCTACATCTACCACTCTATGAGCTTGTTTTACAAGCATTATCTCAATCAGGAGCAGAAGATAATGAACACAAGGAGGAGAAATATTTCAAAATAGATGATCTAAATGCTAATAGCCCTTCCACCGAAGAGTTGGTCAAAACCTTTAGCATTGATCGATATCCAGTGAGAATGCAGTGCAATTGTGCCACAGATTTAACGGGTGATTTCGTGGTTAATTCAGCCATGGGAAAATCGTTTGAAGCCTTCAAAAAAATACTTCGAGAACAAAAATTGGATACTTATTTTAGGGAAAGCTGCTTTGGGCAAAATCTTGATTTGTCGGAGGACAACAACGCTCATTTCTAAATGAAAATGGTATATAATCTTCTGAAGCGTAGGTTTATGTATGAAATAAAGATAAGATGGATGAGGTGTGGATAAATTACTGTGGAATGCTTGTTTGTTTTGGTTGGAAGGAGTTTGCCATAGTTACTGGACTAAAATGTTATCCTCCTCCAACTTCGCAAGTTATACCTACTCTAACCTAAAAAAACACCCAGCACACTCAAAAAAGGCAAAGGCAAGTAGACTGATCGTGATAACCTGGTGTTCATTATTGGTCTGAGCTTCCAAGACAAAACTTTGACAGAAGCATTGAAAGGTAAAAGACTTTCAAAGAAGCATAAACAATTATTGTTGTCACAACCCAAAAACTAGGGTTATGTTGACACTTGTTGCGGCGTACCCCGACAAGAATCCTATCACCCAAACTAATAAGAAATGAGAAAATGACAAAAATATCCTAAGGTAAGACTTCTAGAATGAAGGCGAACCATATAAATAATCATAACAATGCGGAAAGAACTTATCCAAAGTATCAATCATTCCCAAAACTAGGTGTCAATAGTGTAAGAACTACTAATACAATCCAAGAGTCAATGCATCGGAAAAATAACCACAAATGAATAATATCTGTCTCCGAATACTAATAAAAACATAACTACTGTAGAAAGATAGAGGTGAACTTCGAACGCATGAATGTCCAACTGCTACCTTGGAAGCTTTAATAATTTCCCGAGTCAAGCAAGCTGAGGCGCACTCGAGCTAGGACCTACACCGAAAGGGTGCAGTAAGCATGAGTACGGTTCACTTGTACTCAGTAGGTATCATAGGTCGATCAAGTAAGGTGGTAAATGAAACATACAAAATATACACTAAGGGCACGTCACGTGCAATCAGAAAATGTCCCACAATGGTAGCCCACACCGCTTGCACTAATAGTTCTAATATATCTCACATATATTGCAATATCACACCAAGATAGAACAAAAGTACGTATTATATCACATATAAGAAGAACAAAGGAAATATGCATATACAAGATCATCAAATACAAGTAAAAGAGGATATGATAAATACATAGATGACAAGTCAATATGACAATACAACACAACATAACACAATAAATTAAGTGCAATGTATATAATGATGATGATGATGATGCACGAGGTCGTCGCACAACCTCCGGGATCCTCGCACAATCCCCGTATACACCTACGGAGGCAAGCCTCCCAACGTAGGACCCATGGAGGATTCGTCAACCCGTATACAATCCACATATCTCATATCTCTTTTCTATCACATCCCTTGGAAAAGGTTTTATAAGGTGTTACAATATCTTTTAAAAAGGTGTTGCCTGTGTTTTTTAGATGTTGCCATGGTGGTACTAATGTTTCATGAATGAGTATGATATGAAGATGTAATGCTCACAAACAATCACAATGAATATTTCCACAAACAATCACATGACATATTTCCACAACCAACCACAATGATGCATTTTCACAACCACATGCGTCAATATTCGCTCATTATTTTCGTATCATCCATGAATTTTCACATGTCTCATTTGTCAATAAAGTATGAATATAATCACAATACACCAATGGTAACCACATTAGCATTTTAACAATACAATACAATTATTCATATGTATTCAAGGCTATCAATATCATATAGGATCCCACACGGTCACACATATCACATAATATCTCAATTTCGATAATTACATCACATACACGCCCCCACACGGGCACAACACATAGATAGCTATTTTTCATGATTAGTTCCCACCCTTAACATGCATTTTGTACCATCAGTTACTACCCATCCCAGTCTGAAAGACTTAAGTCATAACCTACCTCAAAAGCCGAAATCGGTCCGCTACACTTGATTCCGCGACCTTACTTTTCACGAACAATCCTGAACTCCACTAGAAAAATCAAATATAAAATTTTTGCATCAAGACAAAATCAACACACCCATATTGACTACTTTTGGTTCGGGTCAAAACGAACCCCCAAAATGGGTTTCCGAAAAAGAAGAGAAAAATCAAAACTTTACTTCAAAAACATTTTCCTCATATTTTTAGGAACCTATAGCTGAAAACTCAAGTTAAATTGAATAAAAAATGGGGTTCAAATTGAAGAAAAATTATTTTTGAGCTTTATCGGGTAAAATCTTTAAAATCCGGGTTGAAATCAAGAATCGGAGTTGTTTTGAATGTTAAATTGATGAAAAACTAGTAATTATAAGATAAAATATTATTCAAGTGAAAAAGAGTGAAATTTAGATTTAAAATCATGCCCTAAGATTTTTGAGGTTTTGAGAAATCAATCAAGAAATTACTGAAAAAAGAGTGAATTTTTACCTTAAATCCATAATAAAACCAAGAAAAAGGTGTTAATCTAGCTTTACAAGCTCTCACAAACTTTGCTTTTAAGCTCCCAAACTATTTAGGGTTTAATTCTCAAGAGGCAAGATAAAAAAATGAGTAAAATGGATCCAAAAACTATTTAAATAGTGCAGAAATCTGCACTAAAAGGAAAAAAAACTGCAGGTTTTTGTATTTTAAGTCCAATTCGGAATTTGATTGGGTGTCCGAGATTCGTTCGGAGTCCTATATACACAAATAAACTATGTAACCATACTAAATTCGATGTTTCGGATGCGATGGCGATATCATATTTTTTAAAAAATATCATTTTTACAAAGTTGGCTCTCGAAATTCGAAATTATTATTTTCCAAACCGAGGGTCGAAATGAGATTTAAAAGCCATAAAATCATACCAAATATGTTAACACCATAAAATTGATATTTTGGATCTGCTTATGAAGTTGGATTTTCCATCTGAGGTCGTTTCGATCAATGTGGGTCCCACATCCATATTTCCAAAATTTCAACTTTCCGACCAATACGTCGAAATGAGCTCGGGTGCACGGGACCCGAACCAAAGGTCTATCTAGCCTAAAATCAATATTCTGGAGCTTCTGGCATAGTCCATTCGGCCATCTGTTGCATGGATCAAAAGATATCCACATAAGTTCAAAACAAGGCTCTCGAAGCCACAAAAAATCATAATATTTCATAAATGCTACCAAAATGCATCGAAAATCATGTCAATCACTCCCAAACCTTAGAAATATCATAATGCAACTATGGGGAGGGGAAAAATAGTTAAATTATACAAAATCTCAAATTTCACATATTTCATCAAATTTTTAGGTAGTTACAATTGTGCTTGGTTTGGTTTGTACATAATATTCTTTGGGTGAGAAACATTAACAACAACATAAGCCTCGGTTTAATAAATCTCTCCAAGGATCTTGAGATATTTAACAACTATCCTTAGGGTTATGAAATCTTCAAAATGATTGTCAAATATTTGTTGACTCTGTTAACGCCAAAGACAGTCAACTTATATGGCTTTCCATGGGCTTTCATGGTAAATATTTCTTTTATTATGGTATGATTCATTTTTTTATTCAATATTGCTTTTGATTTATTATCGTTATGTTATAGGCTTGGCATTTGAAGCCATTCCTTATTTAAGACAACAAGTGAACTACCAGGAAGAAGTTTCTTGTCCAAGAATTATGAGATGGTTGTCGGTCAAAACTGATAAATATATAAAATTTCTTGATCTTTTCAATCCCCGAAGGAAGTAGTAAGTCTAATTCTAATCAAGTTTTTATTTTAATTAATGATTATTTTAAATGATTTCATCATCATTCTAATATATGATTTATTTTAGATTGTCCATTTGTGGCTTGTTCTGACCAATCGAGAGTTGAAGATGCTATTTTTTCTTACTTTACAATCTGTGCAAACTTTATCAAATCCTAAGGTCGTTGACAAAATAAAAATGGAATTGTTTGGAGCAACAACCATCACAAGAAAAATAATTTTGGAGGGTAGGCTTGTTCTTGTTGATGATGGTAGTGGTAGTGGTACTGCTGTTGGGGATAATGATACTCCTCTTACAGTTTTTAAAACAACAAACCATTATGATTATGATCATACTAGTTATACAGATTTTACCACTTCTAGCGAATGTTCTGCATGCAAATGTCAAGAATGCAAGACGAAACATGATGGAGTAATTAATGCTATTAATGCACTAACTTCTTTTGTAAAGAAAATGACATCTAAGAGAGGTGTTATTCTATCAAAGAGAATTTCATATCCATACACTCCACTAGAGATCAAGGTGGCTAAGAGGAGAAGGAAAGATATTTTTATGGCATCATCAAGCATCGAAAAAAGCAAAATTACAACTCTTCTGTCTTTGTCTTGCACCGCTGTTCAATGTACAAGGGTTACAGGAGAGCAACATGAGCTAAAGAAGGTGAATATATATCATCTGTTCCAATAAACAAACAGACACATATCTGTTTCAATAGATGATACATCTGCTGAAAATTATCAAATAGTTATATACATCTGTTGCAACTGTTATCTAACCTGTTGCATCAGATGCATTATTTGTTGCAACATATGTCCGTCTGTTTCAACAAATCAAACAGGTTTTGTACTGTTTTAATTTGTACCAACAGATGAGTCTTATGTTGCAATAGATGGGTCATCTGTTTGAAATTATCGTACCACTCTGGTTTATCTGTTTGAATTTGTCCCAACAGATGATCCATCTGTTGTAACATAAGACTCATCTATTATAACAGATAGACAATTTGTTGTATATTTGTAATTAGCATTGTGGATGTAACAGTAGAAGCTACTACTGAAGAGCATAATATCACAGTTGATAATCCATCAACTGCTTCCAAAGAAGAAAAAAAGTGGAGTCTGTCAGCTCGGGAGAACGGAAGAATTACCCATTTGAAGGGTTCAACATCTCGGATGAGGCTCCAGAAACACTAACAAAGTTGATCAAGCACTATTTAGAATGGATTGCTGATAGACTGTTAAAGCATCATGCCTACAGGTACATAAATCAATTTTAAAGATATTGATTGATACAATTCTTGTTGTAGAAACATGACATTAACACATATAAATCATCATGTGAAAAACAAAATGACGAACACTACAAAGTGAACGAATTGAGTTTTGGTTTTGATATGTTCGACTTTGTTGTTACACATCTCGGAATGAAGAATTGGTTCTATTTGATGTCACAACCCCAAACTTGCTGGAATGAAGAGGTTTAAATGTCATACATATTACTATTAATTAATACTTTATTTAATTGCATTTGTATATTAATTTTTTCATCACATAATCTAAAATGTTTAATAATATGTGTAGCACATCGATGTCATTTTTTACTACCTTCGAAAGAAGACCAACTTGCAAACACAAGAACAATACAGATACACGACAGACAATTGTTTGTTCAAAGTTTACATCAATAATGCCTATGATAGGTATTGTCAACAACAACCGAAAGTTTCTCGAAATGAGGAATGCTTAATCAACATCATCAAAGATTTTAGCATTCTAGCTGACTTACCTTGGTATTTAGTTGACGAAGTGTATATCCCAATCAATTATGGTGATAAATTCCATTGGGTGTTGACTGTCGTCGTTCTAAAAAAGAGGCGTATACGAGTTTATGACTCAATGTCACAAAGGAGACATTCTGGGCCATCATCTGAGATACAAAAATTGGCCAAAATATTGCCTACTTACCTTGATATGAGTGGCTTTTTGGACTAAAAGGTTCGTACTGATTGGTCGATGATTAAAGCATACCAAGATAAAATGGGTAATCTATTTGATGTACAATATGTTGAAGGAATTGCTCAAAAAACCATTGGTAGCCTGTAAGTATAAGTATCATGATTTAGGTTCATTTCATAAATTTCACAACGCTTACATGAACTGCAAGATATGGATTATCTATTTTTTAAAATGCAGGGATTGCGGTCTTTTTGTTGCCGCTTACGCCGATTATTTAAGCAATGGATTACAAGTACCAAATGATGGACTTGATCCCGGATTACTCCAAAAAAGATATGCTGCTCTTTTATGGAAATACGGAGAAACGAAAGCTCAAAAAATATACGCAAGCGACATTAAAGATCCATGACGACCAAAGTCGAATTTTATAGAACCGGATGAAGAACAACTTGTCCATATTTAGTAGATCTTTATAGCTTAAGTTTGTCACTGTAATAACCTATTCTCCTTGGTTAACTTATTTATTTATTTGTAGAGTAGATCATTTGTACCCATAATAATTTTTTTACATTTCACTTATTTGTTGAGTTATTTCATGTAATTATTGAAGGCTTCGATTTATTTTATGCTGTCTATGAATATAATTTAACCCTTAGCTTTGAACTTCTTAATTGAAATGGAATACTAGATTCAAATATCACAACAGATAATACATCTGCTACAACAAACGATATATCTTATCAAACAAATTTACACATATGTTGCAACATGTAGGTCATCTACTGGAAATTATATAATAGGTCTTCCTAATTTTTGATTTGTTCCAATAAATTATCTATCAGTTGCAATAGATAGATTATATATAGTAGTAGATTGTATATCTGTTGCGATAAACAGACTGAGAAATATCTGCATAATGCAACAGATGACCAACCTATTACAGCAGATAATCAATCTATCACAACAGGTATGATATCTGTTACAACAGATAGACAATCTGTTGCATTATAAAAATTCAACTTTCGTCAGACATAAAAAATTACCACTACAATGTAAAGTGAACAAAGTGGCTTGACATAAAAAATTATTATCGTGTTCGTCTCTGTCTTTGTACATATTAGTCTTTATACACGGGCTTCAAGCATTTAGTTAGTACCCCATAAGCCCAGACCTCTTGCATTTTTTCCTCAATGACGTCACACATACCATCCATTTCTGTGTCGGTCAACAACACTCGATATATGCAAGTGAGTATGGCCCGCACGCAATACCGATTTTATTTTTTTGAAGGTAGATGTTTTTATTTCGACCTTCAAAATTCTATGATTCTTTCTTCAAGACTTTCATCGATAAATGATCCATTAGTTTACTCTGCGTCAGCAATTTGGGGAACAACTTCAAGAGTGGCTACACGTGGGTTAAAAATGTGGCCTCCCTAAAGACAAGTAAGCAGCAGTCACAAACTTTAATCTTTTTCTCATTGAGTAGTATCTCAACAGCAAGAAAATGTTTGACTTTCATGTTCATGACTGCAAGGATTCTCTTTGCCTTGGTCCAGCTCTTGCCGTGTGGATATGGCCTTTTCTCTCTAACATAGCTAATTATGTCATCATCCCATTTGAACGCAAAAGATAACTAATCAATTCCCCGTACACCCGGACCAACTTTTCTACGGAGACTATCGTACCTAATCTTAAAATTGTTGTAGAAGTTGAGGTCTATTATCCTATCGGCAACATCATAAGCATCCGGGTACGCTAATTGCCTGCCCCTCATGAGGTAGATAATTTCATCAACATACTATGGTATAAGAAAATAATTTTTAAATAGGTTAGTAATTGTAAAGAAGAAAAACACAGTGGAAAGATTTTACTGCAGAGGGTTCTCTAAATCAGTTCACAGATTCCCCAGCTAATGCAACTTATGCAATAGATGCGTATTATGTTTTAACAAAATACCCAACTATTGCAATAGATTACATATCTTTTGCGTAGCTTCTTCTTCATGGAGTAGATAGGAAGGCTAGGTTAGCAAAGTAAACTTACATTGTCCACGTAACACTCACGCATATTTTTCATACTCGTGAAGTCTTAGGAGGCAAATAAATGCTTGGTGTATTCTTGTGGAACCTTCATCTTGTCAGTCATGATTCTTTGCAGTTCCTTCTTCTCTTCATCTCCAAGTGCTGCGTATATATCCACCTTCTTCTACGGCCCCTGAAATTCAACAACTCTTAGAGTGGGAGGAGTTGCAACTTTTTTCATTTTCAGAATAGAGAGTATTTGTCTAATATTTATTCTCTTCCTTCAAACCTCCATTGTAGGAGTGTATGGCTCCCTCACCTTCTTGGATGGTATAATACCTCTCTTGGATTTTAACTCCTCGGCAGCTTCAATAATAGCCTTTAGTTTTTCAAATATATTTATTTTTTCCTGAGCACCAGCATGATCATAATGAAGACTGGCAGGAGCAGCAACAGCATCAAGATGACTGCCATCATCATCAACAACTCCACCAGCAATACCCCTAGAATAAGCACGCGGATCTGTTGAAGTAGGTTGGTTATGAAGAGCTTCAACATTAGGCTGACCTTGCCTAACTGCTCTTCATATGACTGTTGCTCTAGCCAATTCCTTCTTTATTAACTCCACCATTGGGTCTGCTGTTGTATCAATAATACCTAGAGTAATAAAAAAAGTCATCCCCAACTCCTTCTCAATAGGAAGAATCAAGGATGCACAACTTTTAAAAAAAGACAGAAGGCATTTAAATCATATCATATAATAATAATAATTTGCAGTCAGTTGGGTTACATGTTAACACAACCAACTTATTCAATAAATAATCTATCTACCGCAATAGCTGATCTGTATGTCACAATAGATTGATAATATATTGCATCAGATTACCCATCTGCTGCATAATTTACAGTAGATGGGTAATCTGTTGAGTCAGGTTCAGGGAACCAGAGCAATAGATGGTTAATCTATTGTGAAATATGGATTGTCTGTCGCAACAGATTACCCATATATTGCACGAATTGTAGTTGATGGATAATCTGTTGCAACAGACGACCCATCTGTCAGAACAGATGGCACATCTGTTTCAATATCTTTCTTTGAGGCAAAGTATATTAGTTGAAATAAGATGTACTGCATTATCCGGAGGGTTAAAGAGATCAGTCTCAATTTTTTTGTTGTCGTTTTCAGCCAACCACCTAAGGATCCTTGGATGAGAAACCTCATCCGAATAATCCTTGAACTGCTTTCAGAGGGAAGGAATGTTTTCAAATGCCCAAGCCTAAAAAATGTAAACAGAAAGCAAGAAAAAAAAGTCATATTAACTATATTTAATAGAAATTAATGGATAAGTAAAAATAGTAATTAATTTTACTATGAAAGCCCAAGAAAAACCTTATAATGTGATCGTCCCTGGGGATAGCTTTGTCAATAAATATTGGACAGTGAAGTAGTAGCTGTCATATCCCCAGGGATAATCATTGAATTTCTTAAAATCATCAGCAAGCACCGATAAATCATATTCTATGACTTTCTTGGCGTCTCTTGTCAATATAACGGAATGGACAAACCAAACTAAGCATAATTTCTCCCTGTACTG
This sequence comes from Capsicum annuum, assembly GCF_002878395.1. Lineage (NCBI taxonomy): Eukaryota > Viridiplantae > Streptophyta > Magnoliopsida > Solanales > Solanaceae > Capsicum > Capsicum annuum. Next base: position 223,010,496 of record NC_061121.1, on the reverse strand, counting down.
CTTTGGTATAGTTTTATCCTCGAGATTTTCTATCAAATCCCCCGCTTTGTAGCTATGTCCTACAATGCCCAACAACCAATCTTTTTTTCCTTGCATTTGTTGGACCTTTTGTGAGCTGTGATACAAATCAGTCCACCAAGATGCCAAAATAGTCCACAAAACAGTAGAACAACAACAACACAAAGGGATATAAGATGACAAACACAAAAACACACAGATTTGCAAAATAGTGAAAGGATAGATAGTGAGACCAAGATTATTATAAGATTAAGAACCAAGTATATTTTAACATTAACCACTAATGAATGTAATAATCAAAACCACACTCTTACGATGACCGCTAAGGTAATCGACTCATCTTAAGATCCACCGTTTCCAAGCAAAGAACAATATTGGCTTTTCCAAGCCCTATACTAAGGATGACTTTTCCAAGTCCTAACTAAGACTATACTAAGGTGGTATACTCTCAAGAGAGAGTATTTCAAGTGTTTCAATCTTTCATCATTCAACAACTGACTAGCAAATGAACTAATAGAACCTATTTATAGTCTAACTTATTACATAACAAAATGACCACAATACCCTTAATGAAAAGGGGTGTTCATGGAGTGTTACTTGGACAAGGCTAAGTAACCAAAATGTATTTAATAAAGGCCCAAGGCCGTGAGTCCTCCATCTTCAATGCTCTAAGAAATCTTTCACATGTGGGATTGCTCTTTGGTGTACTCAAATCGGCCCCTCCATGTAGGATCCCATTTCCTTAATGCGACCAAAGCTTGATGCTCCACGTACTGACTTCGAATGATGTCATTGAAAGCTAAGGCGTCCATTTGAATCATATCATCCTCCCTTTCTTGATAAAGATTCGACCTCGAATCCAAACCTTGAAAACCGAAGAAAGGACACACAAATACAAACTTCTCATGGCATGAGGGTTAGGGTAAGCACGAAAAATCACATCAACATGCCAAGGTTGCACATATTAAGAATATAACCAAGGATCCTTTAAACTAAATATTACATAATTAATGAAAAATGCACAAAGGATTTGGCTATAGAATTCACGAAAAATGATACTTTGCTTGTCATGTAAACCAAGCAACAAGTTGGGTGCACCATCATCACCAATTCTATATTTGGCACCGGGGTCAAACGGGAAGAGTGGCTATAGACATGGGTCTAGACAACACTCCCCTTTCCCGTGGTCTCCACCCAAACTAAATGGCATACTCTCTACAACATACATATTATCCAGAGCAAATAGAAAGTAGAGAAAGGTATCACTCATGTCGACTTCTACTAAGGTGCCCTCATGTGTGTACTCACTACTAGTTTCACAATCATCACCATGAGTACTCTCAACAATAAAGTCACACAAAGTAGAATGAGAAGTAGTTTCCAAAACAACACATCCCTTACCCTTAAGAGTTCTCTCATCTTCCAAGAAAAGATTTCCATCTTTAGGAGGAATGTTGTCACACCATAGTGGGTTAGCATATCAGTTATAGCTTCTAAGGAAAGCTATACCATTATTTTCACCATTAGGTTCATTAGGATTGGTTATACCATCTTCAAACAAGATATTATACCTTAAGAGAGCATGATCTATTTCACGGGCAGATTCAGAACAAACACATTCATCACACTCTAAAAGATTAATATCAAGTTTCAAAGAGATTTCAAGTGCAAGATTATCCCAAGAATAACTCTCGGGTTCACTCCTATTCCTTTGATCAATATTTTCAACATCATCACACACTTGAGATTCATTAATCACATCACACACATCCTCAAGTGGTGGGCAATTTTCACACAAAAGTTGATCAACATAAATTTCACAAGACGATATACTTTTATTCAACACAATGGTTTCAACACTAGGTGGACATAAATCGATCTTACAAGAAGAGTTGATTCGGTAGGATTAACTAGTGTATCCACACTCATAATAAGTACATCATCATCAAGTGGAAAAGAAACAATAGACTCACATATAGGCAAGCTATAACTCACACTCAGTGGGCTACTAGCCACACAATTATCATTCACATGCACAAAAGTGTAAGGGTTAGCTATTTTACCTTGAAGTTCATGACTATGTTCGTCTTTACCTTGATGTGAAAGTTCATAACAAGATTGAGCAGAAACTTCTTCATAAAGATCTTATCGCAAGTTGTTTGGACAATTGGATTTTGAGGGAAGAGTTTGGGTAACAATTGGCGTATAATTTCAATGTGCCGTTGCATATCTTTAAGATCGTCATGGATGCGATTACACGTGGCTTTAAAGTTATGGGCAACCATCATACCTAAAAAAAAAACACAACAAAAAACAAAATAAAACAAAGTAAAAGCTCCTTACCATCACTCGATACACTCACCTTTGTGATTCTCATAATTGGAGCGGCGAATATTGAAAGTTACTTATACTCCAGTAGTCAATAAGATGTCAATCCTACTTGGCGGCCAGAATGGATTATTATTTTGATTGACTCAAGACACAAAACAAAATTCACTTACGAACTTGAAACAAAGAAGTTACTATGAGTTGCAAATGAGAAAAGGACACAAATAACGAAGACACGAAAGAAACGTATTCAAAAACTAATTAACAACCTAGTAGGTGATTACTAGTTTGTCTATTAGTACTAGGATCAAGAAAATTGAAACTAAAGAAACAAGAAATGAAACTTAGAAATCTGAAATTTTGAGCCTAAGTTTCGTTTTTTAGGGTGATGACATGGAAACCTCCAATTGGACGTTAAAATTGTTGAAAGTTTGAGAAATTTTCATGTCTTCAAATTGTATTGATCAAATTCCAAGTGGGGAATGGTGGAATTTTGGCTATGGGATGGTAACAACAAGACTTTGGAGCCCTTTTTTCAAGTTCAAAAAGTGTTTGACTTTTTTGCACCTTTTTTGGTGAAGCACCTTTTTGAAAGACTTTCGGATCTTTCCCTTTTGTAAGTCTTGGTAGGTGGACTTTCTTCTTTTGGCAAGATAACTTTTGAAACCCTTTTGTTCCCTTTCCTCTTTGGATGTCTTAGAGTTGTGTCTTTCAAGACTAACAACAAGGCACACTCTCTTTCTTCAATTTCTAAGATCAAACAATCATTTTCTCTTTAACAAAATATGAAGATGGTGAAGAACACCAAGAATACAACTTTTGCATCTTGGAGTTCTATGGTTCAAGTTGGATCCCACACATCAACAACACATTTTTCAAGCTCCAACCCTCAATAACAACATAAAAAAACATTTTTAAGCCACAATCTCAACAACAAACTTCAACAACACTCTTTCAAGCCACCAATCTTTCAAAAACAGCAACCTTCAAAGTTCAAAAACAACTTGGAAATGACTCAAAATTTAGATCTAGACTCTATAAGTGTTAGTGAAGAAGGGACTAACACTAGAAACAACGAAACACACTAAAATATCCTAAATCTAAGTCTCAAATTTCAGCTCAAATACAAAAAACGGGACAGATTTCTTTTTTTAAGATTATTGGATTTCAACCCTTTTTTTTATTTTTCAACTAACAAGCCCAAGATTGATTTTGTTGGAACAAAATCAATCCTTGATTTGATACCAAATGCTACAAATTATTCCACCAAGATGCCAAAATAGTCCACAAAACGTGAGAAGAACAACAACACAAAGGGATACAAGATGACAAACACAAAAACACACGGATTTGCAAAATAGTGAAAGGATAGATAGTGTGACCAAGATTATTATAAGATTAAGAACCAAGTATATTTCAAAATTAACCCCTAATGAATGTAATAATCAAAACCACACTCTTACGATGACCGCTAAGGTAATCGACTCACCTTAAGATCCACCGTTTCCAAGCAAAGAACAATATTGGCTTTTCCAAGCCCTATACTAAGGATGACTTTTCCAAGTCCTAACTAAGACTATACTAAGGTGGTATACTCTCAAGAGAGAGGATTTCAAGTGTTTCAATCTTTCATCATTCAACAACTAACTAGCAAATGAACTAAAAGAACCTATTTATAGTCTAACTTATTACATAACAAAATGACCACAATACCCTTAATGAAAAGGGGTGATCATGGAGTGTTACTTGGACAAGGCTAAGTAACCAAAATGTATTTAATAAAGGCCCAAAACCGTAAGTCCTCCATCTTCAATGCTCTAAGAAATCTTTTACATGTGGGATTGCTCTTTGGTGTACTCAAATCGGCCCCTCCATGTAGGATCCTATTTCCTTAATGCGACCAAAGCTTGATGCCCCACATACTGACTTCAAATGATGTCATTGAAAGCTGAGGCAGCCATTTGAATTGTATCAAGGTGTTTCCTTGATGAGAGATTCTTTTGGACGATCACATCTCAAGACCGTTAGTATGGCAAACTCTTTCAATCCAAAACAAACCGGCATGCCACAGTACTTGATCCAAATTTCATTCATATTTGTTTCGCCCTCCTTTGAATCTTTATCATCCCCCACATACTTGATCCTACACTTGAGAATATTATATACCATGCTCATTTGGAAACGGAGAGTGTGGTCCTTAGGCAACTTAAGAAAGTACGCAAAGAAACTCCTCTTAAAAAGCCCATCTATGTTTTCATTCTTCATAATACTCCTAAATTCATCAAAACCTTTCCCCAACAGATATTTAAGGACAAGATCACCAGTTACTTCTTTAGGGTTATCTATCGGCACCACAACTCAAAACCTGTCGATACTAATGGTTTTGACAAGATCATACTGGGATTTTAATATTAATTCACCCCCCATTGGTGAGAAGAAGTTCTCACTTTCCTCAGCTTCATTTTGCCCTGGCTGAAATTGTTCAGGAAGTTCTTCCGAATCTATTTGTATTCCAGCCTTTTTTGTTGGGTGGTCAAAATTTGATCCGCTTTCAGTTTCAGTTTCTTTTCTTTTGGGAGACATCTTTTAAATACAAACAATAGAAAAAACAAAAAATACAGAATATTTCATGTCTACATAATTTTTTAAAAAAAGGTAAGACAAATTTCAATAAATTATTATACACCATATTATAAAAAAAATACTCCAACAGATAATCCATCAGTTGGAATAGATAGGGAATCTGTTTAAAGACCGATTTAATATCTCCCAACAGATCTTCCACCTGTTGCAACATATGGACCACTAAGACCACCACCAAGACCACCACCAATGCCACTACCAATGCCACCAAGACCAGCACCAATGCTACCAAGACCACCACTAATGCCACCAATACCAACAATAATATCAAGACCGCCAACACTACCACCAATGCCACCAATACCAACACCAAGACCACCGACACCATCACCAAAACCACAAATACCGACACCATCACCAACAACCATCAACAATACCACAAACACCATCCAACAATACCACAACAGTCAACAAAATACTATGAAAGAAACTACGATTTTCTCAGGTGCTTTCTACATTTTTAGCATCAAAACTTAAAATTGTTAGCCCATTCTCAAAGATAATACAACTAAAAGTCGTATTTTTTATCATTAACTAAAAATCCCTAATTTTTAGAATAAATAATAAATATAGAACTCTTCTCAAACTCTATTACCTATGAAGATAGAGAAAATAATGGAAACAAATGAGAATGAGGTTGAAAATAACAACTATATGGTTGAAAATAGGAAGAAAATTGATTTCTTTTGAAGGGTTGAGCAATATGTTGAGTAGTTGTTGTCTGTATTATTGAGAGAGAGAGACAGAAGAGCAAGAACTTAAGATTTGAAATGAGGAAAATTTTTTCACGCAAATGGATGATTTGTATGGGTTTATTTGTAATTTTGAAAAAATGACAAGTTTTGAAATTGTTAAGTTGGTCCGAATTGATTTTAATTAATTTTTAAAATTTAAAAGATATAGTTTTTAAAATATTAAGTTAATGAGAATATTTTTAACTCAGAGTAATTGATCAACAACTCAGGTCAGGATGAACGCAATACCAACACCATGCAATTGCAAAGACTCAATTGAAGTTGTAGTTGACCCTATGAACTCATTCATGCCTAGTTCTACCTAAATCAATTTAGGTACTAGCTTAACATTAAGCTAATCAGAATCTTTTCAACTCAGAGTGATCGATCGACGACTAGGTTTGGGATGAATGCAATACCAACACCATGCATTTGCAAAGACTCTATTGAAGTTGTAGTTGACCCTATGGACTCATTCATATCTAGTTCTACCAAAATTAATTTAGGTACTAGCTTAACGTTAAGTTAATAAGAATCTTTTTAACTCAGAGTGATCGATCGACGACTCGAGTCAAGATGAACATAATACCAACACCATGCAATTGTAAAGACTCAATTGAAGTTATAGTTGATCCTATGAACTCATCCCTAGTTCTACCTAAATCAATTTAGGTGCTATCTTAACATTAAGCTAATGAGAATCTTTTCAACTCAAAGTGATCGATCGATGACTCGGGTTGGGATGAACGCAATACCAACACCATGCAATTGCAAAGACTCAATTGAAGTTGTAGTTGACCCTATGAACTCATCCCTAGTTCTACTTAAATTAATTGAAATGAAATCTATTGCAACAAAGCTGTTGGAAATTTTCAAACAGATATTCATATCTGTTGCAATAGATGATATATCTAATTTAATTATCAAATAGACATTTGTACCTGTTGTGACAGATGATTAAGCTATTGGAAATTTTCAAATAGATATTGATATCTGTTGTGATAGATGACATATCTGATTTAATTATCAAATAGATATTGCATCTGTTGTTACAGATGGCTGAGTTGCTGGAAATTTTCAAATAAATATTGATATCTGTTGTTACAACAGATGACATATCTGATTTAATTATCAACTGGACATTTGCATCTGTTGTTATAGATGACTGAGTTGTTGGAATTTTTCAAACAGATATATATATCTATTGCAACAGATGAAATATCTATTTGAATTTCTTTTTTTCTTTTAATTTTAAAGCAAGCTTCTGTTCGAAAGAAGAAAGATAGATAAAATAGTACTACTAAAGGCGGTAAAAAATATTTTTTGGATAACTAAAAAATCTCATTGACTAGTCTTGTCTTGTATTTCCAATGTCAACCGTCTTCCTCGTGCCCCTCGAGTTATTAATGAATATTTAAACCCACGTCTACATCTAGAATTATCTCATTTCTTCTACAGCCCTAAATTTATTTTATTCTTCTCTCAGTTTTTTTCTCTCCTCTTTAGAGTTATCACAACTTTTTTTCTCCCTTTTTTCTCCTCATCTAAATCGATTCATATCTTTCCTCGAATGAAATTGTTGTTTTGATTCCCTTTTGACATCGCAGGTAAGGTATGGTTCACTATTGCTCTTTCATTCTTGTCTACTTCTTTGTAAGTTATTTACATCTATTTTTTAATTTAATTACCATTAAACCTTATCATATTTATTTAAAAAATTTGAAGAAACTTTTAAGTGTTGAATAAATGAACCAAGAATTTTTATTATAATATGCAAAAAAAAAAGTTATTTGTTGGGAGAAGTGTAAAAGCCTTATTGGCAATATCATTTTTTTATATGTATTTTGTTGGTTTCTTTGTTGTTAATGTTGTTATTGATGTTGTTGGTGGATTGGTGTTGTTGAAACTTGTTGTGTGTTGTTGTTAATGGTGTTGGAACAAAGAATGTTGCTTCTTTGTTATTGATGGTGTTGGAACAAATGATGTTGTTTCTTTATTGTTGGTGTTTTTTATTTGTTGTTTCTTTGTAGTTTATGCTGTTGTTGATGTTACAATAGATGGAGCAACTGTTGGAACAGATCAAACCACTAGCAAGGATGGTTTGATGTATTCCAACAGACTCCACATCTATTGCAACAGACTCCACATCTATTGCAACAGACTCCACATTTATTACAATAGACTCCATATCTGTTGCAATAGACTACACATTTGTTGCAACAGACTACACATCTATTGCAGCAGATGGATAATGTTCTTTATGTTCTTCTCTTATTTGACATTAATTTTTTCTCTCTTCTTTGTAAATATAAGAAACTGAAAGTTGATCAACTTTTTTCCGACCAACACAAAAGGCTACGGTAAAGATGGGTTCAAAAGAAAAAGCTTCTTGCAGATGGAACCACTTTATATATGGGGGGTATGTATTACTGATATTGTTATCGTGAAAACACACATAGAGTACACTAATTTTGTGAATGTTGTTTTTACCATTTAGTCATTGATCATTCAAACAAGATATCTGTAATTTTACAGTTAAGTTTGATAGGTCCGAACTGATAAGGCCGAAGGACCATGAATATGGTTTTAATACCCTATTAAGATTTAATGTAGGTTATTGCTCATACTTATGTGTCAAGCATTGTGAAGGGACTTAGTTTTGGTGTCATTGTAAATAGATTCAATAGCGATTGGACTAACTTTTAGGGTGCATTGGACTCTGAGAGGGCCTTCGAAGACTCCCACTGCTTTAACCAAGAACAAAACTCAATATAGTTATTGTCCTAGCCCAAATTTATATGGTTGGGTTGCTTGGGTGATGATTATATGCCAGAAGGTGCGGTAGGAGAATGGCTGCAAGGGTAAATGAGGGATTGATGAAAGATTATACCAACTGAGAGCTAACTGAAGAGGAAGCATATGGTATAAAGAAACTTCAAGTGAATCTAGCCAATGAAAATAACTTAGAACTTGAGAAATCTAAATCAAGTGCAAATATACAAGTGTATCCAGTAATGAAAAATTCGTCTGTTGTTTCTCTGGAAAAAAATAATGTAGATGGTCTCTTTGCTTGGGAGCTACATCTAAGTAGCGTGGTCAGGATTATTATTGCGGGCATCGAGGGTTGAAATGATTTACAGTAAGTCTAGAAAACTTGCGCCAATAACAGTTGTAATTAAAATAAGAAATCTAAGAGAAGGCTTCAATTTCTGAATTTTAAATTGCATCCCATGCCTTCTTATTTGTGGTTCCGATTAGGTCCATTGTTGTTGACCTGATTCGAACCACAAATAAAATTGAAAGACAAATTGAGTATCATTACTTCCTTAACAATATAGATATAATTGATTGTGTTTTCTAGCCTTAGCATACTTTCAATATATCTTAGAAAAGATCAGAGGCTTGTTGTAGTATGTGAATTCGATAATTTTCAAGCTTACCGATTTGGTCTTCAAGTTTGTCGTTGCCGTCTTTAAAGTTGGTATAGAGTTCCTGGTCTTTTGTGAGCTTTATCAGGAACACTTTCTTTGAAGTTCTGCCATTGTAGAAGGCCTCCAGAAGCCTTAAATGATACTTGGAGGGTCGCTATGTTTGTTTTAGGTCAAAATGTGTTGATGCATAGTTAAGCAGTGGTCCCAACAATTGAATAGCTCACTTTTATCGAGCGTTGCTCAATGCATCTTGATCAACCAACCTTTAAGGGATTTGATAAATTAATTAGCAAGGAGTTACGTAATGTTTGATCCATACAGACTCCACCAAGCCTGTAAAATGTTACGTAACTCCAGGCTCATTACCCTATCAAAAATCTTTGTCCGAGTTAGTGCATAAATCAAACGAGCTCAATCTCTCAGCCTTTTTGCTGATCTCTCTTCTCCCATATAGAGGACAAGATATTCGCCATGCAAAATTTTACACCATCGGCAGAAATTCTTGCCACAACGAAAGTCTTTAAAAGGCATGACTAGTAATCTCTCAATATCACTTTTATGACTTTCTTGACG
>NC_061121.1:222955992-222997769 GCF_002878395.1 Capsicum annuum | reverse complement strand
CGTCAAGAAAGTCATAAAAGTGATATTGAGAGATTACTAGTCATGCCATCTAAAGACTTTCGTTGTGGCAAGAATTTCTGCCGATGGTGTAGACTTTTGCATGGCGGATATCTTGTCCTCTATATAGGAAAAGAGCGATTAGCAGAAAGGCTGAGAGATTAAGATCGTTTGATTCATGCACTAACTCCGGCAAGGGTTTTTGATAGGGTAATGAGCCTGGAGTTACGTAACATTTGATAGGCTTGGTAGAGTTAGTTTAGATCAAACGTTATGTAACTCTTTGATAATTAATTTATCAAATACCTTAAAGGTTGGTTGAGCAATATGCATTGAGCAGCGCTCGATAAAAGTGAGATATTTAATTATTGAGACCACTGCTTGACTGTGCATCAACACATTTTGACTTAAAATAAACATAGCGACCCTCCATGTATCATTTAAGTATTCTGAATAAAGTGTTTTGAAGTCCTGCTACAATGCCAAAACTTCAAAGAAAATGTTCCTAGTAGAGCTCACAAAATACCAGGAACTCTATACCAACTTCAAAGACAACAACGACAAACTTGAAGACTAAATTGGCAACCTAGAGGCAAGCTTGAAAATTATCAGGATTCACATACTACATCAAGCCTCTGATCTTCTCCATGAAATGTTGAAAGCATGATAAGGCAAGAAAATACAATCAATTAATCCATATTGCTAAGGAAGTAATAATACTCAATCTGTCTTTCAATCTCATTTATGGTTCCGATCAGGCCAACAACAGTAGACCTAATCAAAACCACAAATAAGAAGGCATGGGATGCAATTGAAAATTCAGAAATTGCCGCCTTCACTTAGATTCCTTATTTTAACTATAACTGTTATTGACGTAAGTTTTCTAAACTTACTGTACATTATTTCAACCCTCGATGCCCGTAAAGCTGCTTTCTTGGTCTTTTGTTATTTTCTATATAGATGATAATCCTGACCATGCTACCTAGTCACAGCTCCTTAGCAAAGTGTCCATCTGCATTATTTTTCTTACAGAGAAACAACAGATGGATTTACATTACCAAATACACTTTCATATTTGTACTTAATTCAGATTTCTCATGTTTTAAGTCAGTTTCATAGGCCAGATTCACTAGAAGTTCCTTGCTACCCTATGTCTACTCTTTAATAGCTTTCAGATGATATAGTTTTTCATCAACTCCCCCTTCCCTCGCAGACATTCTCCTTCGACTCCTTTTGCCATATAATCATCTTCTCGAACAACCCTTCCATATAAATTTGGGCCTTCTTAGAGTCCAATGCACACTTAATGTTAAGTCCAATCACTATTGAATCTCTGCAATGACACCAAATATTGATTCCTTCTCAAAACTTGACACACATAAACATGAGCAATAACAGTCAGTAATTCATAACAGAGTATCAGCACCATTTTCATGGGGACCTCGGCCTTATCAATTTGAACCTATTATACTTAACTATACAATGAAGGATCTTGTTCGAATGATCAGTGCCTAATCGGTTTGCTTTAACAAAAATATTGTACTTTGTATGTGTTTTCCCGGTGACCTCATTAGTAATACTTTACTCTCACACATGATAGTGGATCCATCCATTTGCAAGCACCTCATTCTTCCTAGCCTGTCTATGGCTTAAATTGAATAAACAGATGACTAACAAGTTGTAGCAGATGCCACATCTGTTTAAATTTTCAAATAATTATAGACATTTATTATGATAGATGATCAATATGTTGCAACATATGATATATCTGTTGGAAAAATCAAATAGATATATCCATCTGTTGCAACAGATTGTCAATATGTTGTAAGTTATCTAACAGATGAAATATATTTTGCAACATATTACCCATCTGTTAGATCTATTTTAAAGAATTTTCTTTTCTTTTCGAAATACAATAAAATATAAAATGTTGTATTTAGATCTATTTTCTTAATTTACATATTCGAAAAGTCACAAGTTTTATTTAATTTAGGGATGAATAGTCGTGGTTTTTTGACTAACCCCTTCGAATTCAATCATTTATAAATTGGTCCCTCCTTACTCGTTCATTTTACTACACTTACAAATATGACTGATCCAGATTCGTACAAGAAGATTCACATCGAGTCCCTGCGGGAACTTCAAAGGTAATTTGATGAACTCCAGAGGGATTTGGCCAACTTCAGAGCAAGGCTGAGTAGGGCCCTGCTGCTGCCGGATGAAAATTATCTGGTTGACAATAATAGTAATACTAACACTAATAATGATAATAATAGTAGTAGCAATAATAATTAGGTTTTGTTTTTTCTTTTAGCGTATGTATTTTTCTTTTTTATATCGGATCTACCTAAGAGATTTAAAAATTAATGTTTGGTGGTTGACTTTGAATTTTTAATTCTTATTTAATATTTAATTATCATTCTCTTTATTCCTTATTTTCAACATGTTGACGGTTGGTGGTAGGGATTGAGCATTTGTGGCAACAAAGGTTAATCTGATTCGACAGATGGATCATATGTTGCAACAGACGGTTATTAATAAAATAAGATTATTGTTGCTATTGAGGGGGTGAAAAGTCATGACTTTCCAATTATTTAATATGAAAAATGGTTCGTAAATAAATAATAAGAAAATAAATGATAAAAATAATTTATAACCCTAAAAGACTGGTTATTTAATTTTAATAACTGATCGTGACTTTTCACCATTTTTGTTTTTAAATTTATTTTTTAAAATTATTTATTTATTATATAATAAAAAAAGTCACAATACTGGATTAATTAACTTATATGATGATTGTTAAGAAAAAGATGAACAGTCGTGACTTTTTGTCTAAAACACATTCAACCATGTTGCTGATGCATCAAATTTCCCATCTGTTGTGACTGATGTATCAGCTGTTAGAAGAAATAAAAAAAGCTATTAAAATAAATGGTCGATTTGTTGCTACAGATGGTATATCTTTTTTTTCAGATGGTTTGTCTGATACAACAGATATACAATCTGTTGCCAGAACTCAATAAAAATAGTTATTATTTTATTAAAGAAACAATTATTGAAAAGGAGTCTTCGATTTTTAAATTGAGAAAAAGGTTATTTAATAATAATAAGCTGAAAACTCATGACTTGTCACAATAATAAAAAACTCACCAGCTTGATTTAATTAAGTCATTTCTTTTCACAGAAAACAATAAGGAAATAAATGATAAACACAATTTATAGCCGTAAAAAAAGTTATTTAATTTAAATAATTGACGCTAATATTAAATGGGCGCCATTTCTTTTCACAGAAAACATTTTTGTTTTTAAATCTATTTTTTTTTAAAGTTATATAATAAAGAAGTCAGCAAATGTGGATTAATGATATGATGATAATTTTTTAAAAAAAGATAGATTATATGTTGCTACAGATAGATTATCTGATGCAACATGTTTTTTATTTATTGCAATAGAGGATATATGTGTTGTTACAGATGAGTTATCTGATTCAACAAATATAGAATCTGTTGTCACAACTCAATAAAAACGGTTCTTGAAAAGAACTAATTAGTAATAATAAGCTGAAAAGTCATGACCTATCATAATATTTCTTAATTTAATTAAGTCATAACTTTTCACAGTAATAAAAAATGTAATTAATAAATGAAGGTGAACAATGTGCCTTTTTGCCCAACTCATTCAAATTCAATCCTCTATAAATAGGTCCCTTCTTACTCAACCGTTCAGTCAACTACACTCTATTTATTTATTGCATCTTGCCTTTCATATTACAACTTCCACCACTTTCTCTTCCCTGACTCAGGTAAGTTTTTTTATTGTCAATTTATAGTATACATTGTATTGCATTCGAATATTGTTTTCTTTACTTTTGTTTTTACGTTTTTTGTCAATTCATATGTGTTCTAGATATGGTTGATGACATGATCCAAAATAGGATCATAACCGGCGCTAAGGAGTTTAGGACTCCAAAGCAAGCCTCATCAGAATTTAACAGAAAATTGGACAAAGTTTCCCCTGTTATTGGACCTAACAAGAAAATTTCCAGTCTCAAAACAATAATCCAACTTCACAACCGACAATCCACCAAAATCACCAACAATTCACTAATATCACCAATATCAATACAAAATCCATCTCCAAAAATGAGAGGAAGTCAAATACTCCACAAATCCAAAATAATGAAATAATACTCAAAACTCTAAAGACATGACTGTGGAGCAACTCTAAGAGTTTTCAAGAAACAAAACATAACAAATAAATAAACTCCTGTCCACGCAAATAAATGCGGGGCTCACCAAGAACATGCTACCTCGAGATCTCTAGCCAACGTAATACTCACCGTTACCTAAATTTTCTGAAAAATAATAGCGAGGAGTGAGACGCTAGCTCAGTGAGTAATAATACTTAACCGCAATCGTTTTATTAGGGACAAGTCATAAAATATCATGAAATAAATTCTCTTTCAAAAAACAGTAACAATAAATAGTTTTCTTTGTTTTATGTAAGTAAAGTGAATCAATAGTTTAGTAATAATCTCAAAAAGCATCGTATCATAACAACTATTATATTTGGGAGATTTCCAAGAATGAATCATGTAATTAGTGTGGCATTCTTCTTCATCAAGAATATCCCATAACAGTGGACCCCTCATAAAGGAGACAAATATCATATCAGTAACAGTATGATAGTTCTACCTTTCCACTAGCAAGGGTTGTAACAGTCATCAGTAAAAAAAAGGTGAATCAAGCCTAATGATCCTGCCATTAGCTACGGGATTCATATCAAGGTCTACTCTCATTTATAAATTCTTTGTAAACAATAGGATATTCATATGAAAGCATTTTTTAGAATGATACCATATCATTTAAAGTTCATATCAAATCATGTTACATGTAAACTTGAATAAATGCATTTGACAAAATACATATTTATTATGTAAGTGAAGAATATTCATAGTAATAATATCATATCTCAGATAACTGTTTCAATGTCATATCAAGTAAAGGACTTTCCCCACGTGCAATTTCAAAGCATTTTGTAACTCATTATTTCATCAAAATCAAGTATAAAATATGCAAGTTAATAAACACAAATTATGGTAAGATTACTACTCACAGTACAATTTCTGGAATACCAAACTTGCCACCTCAAACAATTGATAGGACTACCTTCGATCGAATATAAAATCATATCATATCAATCTCGAGTATAAAATTAGACTACCCAACCTTCAAGGTTTCATGATAACTTCCAATTTATCAAACTTTGTATTCAAAACAACCCTTACGGTCCATAATTCTTGTCTTTAGAAACAAAATTTCAATACCCAAAATAAATTATCAAGACTAAAAATCATAATAAAGATGTAGGAACGAATTTACCTTAAACCCTAAAGAATCTCCCAATCAAACCCTTAAGCTTTTCTTGCTTTAAAAAAATTAGAGTTGAATTTTTTCTTTTCTTTCACTGGCTTTGCACAATATGTTGCTGGAAGCTATGCTGCCATACGAATGACATGGGCATTAGCCCTTTAACAATCTTCTTTTATAGTTAAGGTGGGAGATGGGCCCTGGGCCCTTTTTCCTTTTTTTCCCCTTTCCCTTTCCTATTTAGTATGGGTTTTAGCCCATAATTTCATTCCTTAATATATATATATATATATATATATATATATATATATATATATATATATCATTTTTACCTTCTCTTTATTCAATTATAATTACTCACTAATTATGATTTGGGGTATTACATTCTCCCCACCTTAAGAAATTTGATCCCCGAATTTTGCATAAGTGCATACTTGAAGACTAAAACAAGTGAGGGTCCTTGAGTCTCATATCCTTCTTTGACACCCACGTAGCTTCTTCAATGGTATAGTTTTTCCATAAGACTTTCACGGACACAAATTTTTTTGACTGTAACCTTCTTACTTGTCGATCAATGATAGCCACTGGTTTCTCCTCATAGGTTAAGTTCTCATCAAGTTGCAAGTCTGTGCTTCAATCACGCACGAAGAATCTGATATACACTTCCTTAGCATAGAGACATGAAACACTGGATGGATGAAAGACATCTCAGGAGGGAGTGTCACACGATACGCCACTCCTCTTATACGCTCAAGTATCTTATAAGGTCTTACATACCTCGAGCTAAATTTACCTTTTATTTAATCGCATCATACCCTTCATAGGAGAGACTCGTAGAAAAACCTTATCCCCAACTACGAATACCGAATCTCTTCTCTTCTTGTTTGCGTAAGACTTTTTCCTGCTTTGAGCTATGAGCAACCTCTGTCTAATCAATTGGACCTTGTCCATGTCTTTCTGTTCCAAGTCTGGTCCTAAAAATTTAGCGTCCCAACTTCAAACCACCCGATAGGAGAACGACATTGTGTACCATACAAGGCTTCATATGGAGCCATCTTAATACTTGACTGAAAACTATTATTGTAAGCGAATTCAGCTAAGGGTAAGTAAGTATCCCAGCTACCTCTAAAATTAAGAATGCAAGCTCTCAATATATCTTCCAAGATTTGTATAGTACACTCAGATAGTTCGTCCGTTTGCGGATGAAATGCGGTACTAAGATCTACTCGGGTACCCAATTCTTCTTGAGAAAATCTCCCAAAATGTGAAGTAAACTGTGATCTTCTATCAGAAATGATGGACAATGGAACTCTATGAAATCAGACAATTTCATTCATAAATAACTGAGCATATTTTACTCCACTATATGTAGTCTTTACTGGTAGAAAGTGAGTTGACTTAGTAAGTCGGTCTATAATTACCCATACAGAGTCATGGCCTTTAATGGTTCGCGGTAGCTCGATTACAAAATCCATGGTAACTCTTTCCCATTTCCAATATGGAATCCTGATCTCTTGCAATAATTCTGCTGGTCGTTGATGCTCTGCTTTAACCTGTTGACAAGTGAAGCAACTAGAAATGAAGTTAGCAATATCTTTCTTCATTTGTTCCCACCAGTACAAGTGTTTTAGGTCATGATACATCTTAGTGGGACCAGGGTGAATGGTATATCTGGAGTTGTGGGTTTCCTCAAGAATAGCTCATCTTAACCCATCTGCAGTTGGTACACATAATCGACTACCCACTCGAAGGATATCATCATAATCAACATTCATCGTCTTATTTTGACTAGCTAGGACCTCATCTCGATATTTACACAACTGCACATCCTCAAATTGAGTGGCCTTTATTAACTCTACCAAAGAAGATTTATCTTGAACATAAGCCAATAACAGTATCCCTGAATTTCCAACACCAAAATTGACACCTTTTCCTTCAAGTTTCTGCACATCTTTCGCAAGTTGCCTCCTTCTAGGAGCTATATATGCCAAACTACCCATAGATTTTCTACTCAAAGCATCATCCACAAAATTAGATTTTCCTGGATGATACAAGATAGCACAATCATAATCTTTAAGTAATTCCATCCATCGGCACTGTCGAAGATTTAGATCTCGCCACTGAAAAATATACTTCAAGCTCTTATGATCAGTATAAATCTCACAAGCTTCACCGTATAAGTAGTGCCTCCAAATCTTAAGAGAAGAAACCACAGCGACCATCTCTAAATTATGTGTAGGATAATTCAGTTCGTGCTTCTTCAACTGTCTTAAAGCTTAAGCAATAACATGATCATGTTGCATGAGAACACATCCTAATCCAACCCTTGAAGCATCACAAAATACCTTAAATCCTCCAAAACCTAATGGTAAGGCTAAAACTAGTACAATGGTCAAACATGTTTTGAGTTTCTGAAAGCTCTGCTCATACTCTTCTGTCCACTAGAACTTTATATTTTTCTGTGTTAGCATGGTCAATAAAGCTATAATTTTAGAGAAATCCTATACAAAATACCTGTAGTAATTAGCCAAACTGATAAAGCTGCAAATCTCTGTTGGTGAAGTAGGTCTAGGATATTTTTGCACTACTTTTGTCTTTTTAGAATCCACCATGATACCATCCTTGGAGACAATATACCCCCAAAATGATACTAAGTCAAGCTAAAATTCACACTTTGAGAACTTAGCATAAAGTTTATGTTCTCGCATTTTTTGCAATACAGTAATCAGATAATTCTCATGTTCTTCCTAACTACGAGAATATATCAAAATATCATCAATGAATACTAACACAAATTTGTCCAGAAATGGCCTGAACACCGTATTCAGCAAGTCCATGAATTCAGCAGGAGCATTGATTAACTTGAAAGGCACCACAAGGAACTCGTAATGCCCATATCGAGTTTTAAATGTTATCTTGGATATATATTCCTCCCTAATTCTAAGCTGATGACAACCAGATCGAAGATTAATCTTTGAAAATGGGCAGCCCCTTATAACTGATCAAACGGGTCCTCTATACGAGGCAACGAATAATTGTTACGTATTGTTACCTTGTTTAGCTGCCTGTAGTTAATACACATTCTTAGAGTCCCATTTTTCTTCTTTACAAACAAAACTGGTGTACCCCATGGAGATATACTCGATCTAATGAAACTCTTATCTAGCAAGTCTTGTAATTGTTGTTTGAGCTCCTTCAACTCTGCTGATGCCATACAATATGGGGGTATAGATATTGGTATAGCTTCAGGTGCCAAATCAATACCGAAGTCTATCTCTTGTACTGGAGGTAATCCTCGCAACTCCTCAGGAAATACATTAGGAAATTCCTTCACCACAGGTAGCTCCTTCAAACTAAGTGGTCTATATTTAGCATCACTTCTCATAGCCAAGAGACCCATATAACCTTTCTTCAATAGTCGTTGGGTCTTCATAAAAGATATAACTTTACTAATCTCTGGAATTTGACCCCCTTCCAATACAAAACTAGATTCGTTGGGTATCTCAAATCGAACTATCTTTGCATGACAATCTACGATAGCATAGTATGGAGATAACCAATCTATTCCCATCAACACATCAAATTCAATCATATCAAGAACAATCAGGTCTGTAAAGGTATCCCTACCTCCCACTATAATCTCGCAATCACGATACACATACTTAACTAATAAGAAATCTCCCATGGGAGTAGAAATAAGAAAAAGATAATTTAACATCTCTAGCTGTCTATCAAAGTAGAACCCGAATCAATCAAAGCATATACATCAAAAGAATAAATGGAAAGAATACCTTTAACCACTACATTCGAGGCCTGAACATCCTGTCTAGTAAGTGCAAAGACTCTCGACTGACCTCTACCATCATTTCCTTATACCTAATTTCCAGCAACCCGTTCTCCATTACCCTGACCTTTATTTCTTGTACCTGCAGGATTATGAGTAGCCTGACTAGGTGCAGCTACCTAACCAGAACCCTGGCTAATATTTCTCTAAGCCTGAGGGAAATATCTGATGTGATGACCCAATTGACCACATCGAAAACACTCTCCAATCAAAATATGAAACTGGACTATATGTTATTTTCCAAAAGTCTGGCAGGATAGAGTAGTGGCATACATCTGGCCAAAACTATGATATCCCTGAGCTACTGAAGACCCTTGTGTACCTTGTCTAGAAGGTGGCTTGTACGCAGATTATGAAACTGAATCTGTCCCTGCCTTTTGGCCCTGATGCTTTTCCTTATTTTCCTTTCTGCAGTTTGTACTTGAGTCATCACTAAAAGATCCACCCATCTTAGCCTTCTTACGAACCTCATAAGTTGCCCGCTTTGTATGACCCTTGTCCTCAATCACTCTAGCAAGATCCACTATCTCATAATAGGTCAAGACTTTTATCTATGGGACCACTACATTATAAAGATGAGCAACCATCCAATTTACAAACCTCGGGACTCAAGCTTCTTCTGTGGATACCAAGTATGGAGCATATCTAGCCAACTAGCAAAATATAGTATTATAGGTTAACACATCCATATTTAGAGTCTGAACCAATCTCTCAAACTGAGCTATATATTTCTGTTTCTGACTATCAGGAAGAAAGGTATCCATGAAGAACTTAGTAACCTCATCCCATGCCAGTGGTGCTACCCCATCAAGCCTTCCTAGTAATAAAGTATCATAAGAAGTGTTAGCCATGTCCTTTAATTTGTACGATGCAAACTCCACAACCCACTCACTAGAACATCCTAATGCTCGCAACACCTTGAAAGTACCATCCAAAAAGCTCTGAGGATCAGTTGAACTGTCTGAACCTGTGAATTTTGGTGACTTTAACTTTAGAAAATCCTGCAAAGATACCGCCTTGTTTCCAATGTTGTACGTCTGAACAGATGCCTAGAACTATCGCTGAGGCCTTGCAAAATTATGTTGACCACCCCTCTCTTCTCTATCCAGTTGGTTGGCCAAGCCCTCTATGTGTAAGACCCCACAAAATTCTAAGCTTAACTCAAACCTTTAAAGCTTGTTAAGGGGTCCCAAACTTAGAAAATTTCAGCTAAATGTTCATACTTAGTGTTATTTTAGCCGTTGTAGGTTGGCGACTCTATTTCATGACCCTTTTGACCTTTAAATATCAATTTTTAGGTTAATTCATGATCAGCAATGTCAGTAGGTGTTCTCGAACAAGTTTTGGATTTTTTAAACTTCATTTAAAACATATTTGAAATCTCAAAACAATGGATTGATGTGATCTCGATGTGCCGTGTTGCCCATTGCGTCAATGAGTATTTTTCCCCAGCTCCCAGTGCCAATTCCAGTGAATTAATGCGGACTTAATGTGGATCATTGGCCATCACGCCGATGCCAACGATGTGGTGCGTCAGTCTGCGCGTCGCTAAATCAGTTTTCAGTCATTAAAAAGCCGCGTCCTCAGGGGTAATTGGGTTTTTTCCACCTTATGTCAGCCTTCAAAACACGAAATTAAGCCCCTTTAGAGGCAAAATTCATTCCCAATTCAGAATTTACTCAAGAACCAAAACCTTAGGAGATTAAATTTCAAACTCAAGGCTTAAGATTTCACCATCATTCTTCAACAATTTAGCAACCAAGGTATGTGAAATGTTCATCCAAGGGTTTTCTTCCACCCTTGGAGTTCAAGAAACTCTTTCTAAATACAAGTTAATTGATTTATGGATTTCATGTTGGATCTTGAATGTATTAATGATTGTGATGTTAATAGTGATCTAATTTCATGATTTGTCTCAAGTTCATGCAAACTAGTTTAATTGTGAATTCAATTTTGTGAACTACAAGTCAAACTCTTGAATTGCAAGTTGAATGTAGAATCCATGATATTACTACATGTTTATTGATATGTGAAATACCCATGCTCCTTAAGTGTTTGTCAAAATTCTTATGTAATTAGACTAGTCCAAGAATAACATGTTATTATGTGATATCAATCATGCATAATCTCATATATAACAAGTGTTTGACTAAAGTTGTCTAAGTGAATATATTATTAGCAAGCTAGTACCATGATACTACTAACGTCATGCAGTGATTTACCTTTTATGCTATTGAGTCCTGGGGGTATTTAATACCTGATAATTTAGCTGCTTACCTAGAGTGAGTGTCAGTTATAGAATAATCTTAGTTATTTCACGATCAGTAGTACTCTCAGCCAGTTATAGAACTCAGGAAAAACTCGGTAGAATCAGTATCAGTCCAGTCCAATTCAGTATCTAGTTCAGACCTCTATAAATTCAGTTAGGTAACAGAATTCAGTAGTGTCCTATCAGTCAGTGGAACTGAGTGAATTCAGTTCAGTTCATTTAGACAGTATAATTAGTAATAGCTTAGTCAAGCCTAGTATAAACTAGGAATCAATTTAGTGTCTATTCAGTTGGGAGTAGGATTTAGCACCGAGCCAACCCAGGGATGGGGGTATTTTTACCACCAGAGGGTTTGACCCTTAGTAGAAATCCCTGCATTATAGAACTACGTAGCCAACGTAGGTTGAGATATCTTCCTGCCAGACAAGAGTTGATACATCTCATATAAGTATTCCTGCTAGCGAGGGTTGATGAAAGAGCTTCTTGTCAAAGAAGGTTAACTCACAGTTGTCTTTACCCATGGAAAGGTACTGATACCCTTCCAATTGGGTTACAGGTCAGACTCTGATCTATTTAGAAAAGGGCATGTCAGTTAGATGATTGCCTCCCACAGTCTCAATTTTAATCTTCAGAATAGAACTCAGTTCAGTTTTACAGAATTCAGGACTGCTAAACACAGTCACTCAGTTTAGTACGGAACTTAGAATAGTTCCACAGAATCAGGACTGTCAGATACAGTCGCTCAGTTAATAGTAATATAGTATTAGTAAATCAGATATCAGTAAATCAGTAATTCAGAGCTTAGTATCCAGTGTTATCACGACCTCAGTTATAGTTTTCATATTCATGCATGTACTCTCGTTCAATTAGACTCATTTTATTTAGTCAGTATTGTCCATGCATATGAACCCATGCATCTTAACCTACCTCACTTAGCATACCAGTACATTTAAAGTACTGACGTATACCTTTATTTTGCTTTATGATGTCTTATATCATAGGTTCAGATGCACTGGCTCCCGATCATACATAGCAGCCTAATCCTTTAGCAGCAATAGATTTATTATTCTAGTATTTCAGTACTCAGTTTATTTTAGTAGTCAGAGTTAGTTGGGGATTTGTCCTATCAACTTTTGTTCAAATAGTAGAGGCTTTCCAGACTAGATTATTTTAGACAAATGTATCAGTATTTAGTTTTTAGTACTCAGTATTTATTTATAGTTTTGAACATTATGGTAAGTTTCTGCCTAATTTCTGCATAATACAGTATTATTATTCAGTTATTATAGCATGTACAAGTCATGAGTTAACTTATGGTCCCTCGATATTATGAGCATAGTGTAGCGTTCGAGATATAGACTGCTATCAGAGCCTAAGGTTAAACAGACTCCTAGAAAGTCTGAAAGACACATCTAGTAGAGTCTTGTGCATGGATGTGTAGCACGCCACACTTATGGATAGGAGGCTATTATACTCTCAGTCTAATCAGTTCACTTCTTTTCATTTACAGAACATGCCTCCCAAAAATACTAACGAAAGGAGAACCAAAAATCAGTCAGTACATCAGCCCATTAAGGCAGATCCCCTAGATGAGCATGTCTCCCACGCTGAATTTAGAGCAACTTTCACCACCCTAGCTCATTCTGTGGCAACCCACAATGAACGTCCAGCTGCCGTTCCAGCCAACCTAGTGGCCAATACTGCTGCAGACAGGATTTGAGACTTCACCCGAATAAACCCTCCATCTTTTTACCAGGTCAAAGTCATATGAGGACCCACAAGAATTTCTTGATCAGGTTCAGAAGGTTATAGATATTATGGGGGTGATAGATAGTGAGAGTGCCGAGTTAGCTGCATATTAGTTGTAGGATGTGGCTCACTCATAGTTCAAATAGTGAAAAGTAAAGAGGGCCGCAGATTCAGGGCCCATAGAATGGGAGGAGTTTGTTGTTGCTTTTCTAGATAAGTTTTTCCCGCTAGAGTTGAGGGAAGCAAAGGTTTTAGAATTTATAAATTTAAAGCAGGGCAATATGATGGTACAAGAGTATTCTCTCAAGTTTACTCAATTAGCCAGATACTCTCCTCATGTAGTAGCAGATAACATATCTAAGATGAGTAAGTTTGTGTTTGGCGTGTCTAATAGTGTGGTCAAAGAGTGTAGGACCACAATGTTAATTAAGAAGATGGACATATCCAGTCTCATGGTCCATGCTCAGCAGATAAAGGAGGCTAAGAATAGGAAGAAGAAGAGAGAGAACAAGAAAGAAAGAATAAGTAGTTTCAACTTCGCTCAACCTAAGTCAGAGGGTGAGAATCATTCTCAGTTTCTCCCAAAATCCTCAGTTCCAGCTCCGTCCTTAGCCAGTGCTCCCATGACAAAATTTAGAGATGACAATAGAGATAGGGCGTTAGGCCCTAAACCCTAGGGTAGTGTTAGTAGTTCTCGAACAAATCCTCTCTACCAGAAGTGTGGCAGAAACCATCAGGGTATCTGCAGAGCTGGCAGTGACGTATGCTTCAGAGACCATAGAATCAGACAGTGTTCGCAGGTGGGTTCGCAGAGTCAGCACAACCGCCCCTAAGCTCAGTTCGGTCACTCGAATTAGTAGGGTGCCACTTCCAGTGCCACCAGTAGGCAACGCCCAAATAGACTCTATGCACTTTAGTCCAGATAGGATCAAGAAAGTCTCCTGATATGGTCATTGGTACGTTACAAGTTTATCATTTGCATGTTTATGCTTTGCTAGACCCAGGAGCTTCTTTGTCCTTTGTTACTCCGTATATAGCTGTTGACTTCAGAGTCAGTCCCGAAATCCTAGTAGAGCCTTTATCAGTTTCTACCTCATTAGAGAAATCTAGAAATCTATCATAGCCCGACGGGTATACAGGAACTGTCTGGTTATGGTATTTCAGAAAGTCACTCCAGCAGACTTATTCAAATTAGAGATGACTAATTTTGATGTCATTCTCGGCGTGGATTGGCATCATTCCTGCTATGCCTTAGTCGACTGCAGAAATGGAATTGTCCAGTTTCAGTTTCCAAATAAGCCTATCTTAGAGTGGAGGGGTAGTAATTCAGCACTTAGGGGTCAGCTTGTTTCCTACCTTAGGGCAAGGAAAATAATATCTAAGAGATGTGTCTACCATCTCATCCGAGTCCAAGACTCTAGTTCAGAAACCCCTACTCTTGAGTTAGTATCAGTAGCATGCGAATTCCCAGACGTATTTCTTGAAGATCTTGCTGGAGTTCCTCCCGAAAGAGAAATCAACTTTGGAATAGACCTTTTTCTAGATACTCAGCCCATATCTATTCCTCCATATAGAATGACTCCAGAAAAAATTAGAGAATTAAAGAAACAGTTGAAAGATCACCTAGATAAGGGATTTATTAGACCCAGTATGTCTTCGTGGGGCGCACCAGTTTTAGCCATGTGTAAGAAAGATAATTCTCTCAGAATGTGTATTGACTACCGTCAGCTAAATAAAGTCACGGTCAAGAAAAAGTATCCACTTTCCATAATTGATGACTTATTTGTCCAATTTTTGGGTGCCAAATACTTTTCTAAGATAGACCTTAGATTAGGCTATCATTAGCTCAGAGTCAGAGAATATGACATTTCAAAGACAACTTTTAAAACTCGGTATGGTCACTTCAAATTCTTAGTCATGTCCTTTGGTCTTACCAATTCCCAGCAGCTTTCATGGACTTGATGAACCATGTGTTCAAGCAGTACTTGGACATGTTCATCATAGTCTTTATAGACGATATCCTTGTTTACTTCTATAGTAAGCATTATCATGCAGACCATCTCAGAATCGTATTACAGACCCTCAAAAATCATCAGCTAGTACAAATTTTATCTAAGATCAGTAGCTTTCCTTGGCCATATCATTTTTAGTGAGGGTATTAGAGTTGATCCCCAAAAGATCGAAGTAGTGAAAAACTGGCCCAGACTCATCTCTCCATCAAATATTAGGAGTTTTTTAGGCTTGGCTGGCTATTATTAACAGTTTGTTGAGGGATTTTCATCTATTGCATCCCCTATATCCAGATTGACTTAGAAGAAGGTCAAATTTTAGTGGTCAAATTCTTGGAAGAAGAGTTTTCAAGAGTTGAAGAGTCGACTCATCTTAGCTTCAGTGTTGACTCTACCAGATGTTCAGACGGCTTTGTTGTATATTGTGATTCTTCTAGAGTTGGTTTGGGGTGTGTTTTGATGAAAAGAGGTAAGGTCATAGCCTACGCCTCTAAACAGCTTAAGCCCCATGAAAAAAATTATCCAACTCATGATCTTGAGTTAGCAGCAGTAGTTTTTACCTTAAAGTTTTAGAGGCACTACTTGTATGGTGTGCACATTAATATGTTCACTAACCATAAGAACCTACAGTATATGTTCTCTTAGAAAGACCTAAACCTCTATCAGAGAAGACGGTTGGATTTGTTGAAGAACTATGACATAAGCGTCATGGATCATTCGGGTAAAGCTAATGTAGTGGTTGATGCCCTTAGTAAGATGTCTATGGGTAGTATTGATCACGTGGATGATGGTAGGAAAAAGTTAGCTCAGGAAGTTTATTAGTTTGCCCGATTGGGTGTCCGCTTAGATGATTCAGCAGAAGGTAATGTATGGGTGCAGAGTAGTTCAGAATCATCTCTGGTTTCTGAGGTGAAGGAAAAGCAGAATAGGGATCCCAGCCTAGTTAATTTGAAAGAATCAGTTAGAGATCAGAAGATAGAGGTTTTCTCCCAAGGAGGAGATGGTGTTCTGCATTGTCAGGATCAACTATGTGTTTCAGGTGTAGATGACCTAAGATAGTAGATTCTGGCAGAAGCGCATGGTGCGTGTTACTCTATTCATCCAGGGGCCACTAAAATGTACCATGATTTATGGGAGATCTATTGGTGGAGTGGGATGAAGAAAAACATTGCAGAGTTTGTGGCTAAGTGCTCAATATGTCAGCAGGTTAAGATTGAGCACCAGAAACCTAGTGGGTCTATGTAGGAGTTCAGTATTGCCACTTAGAAGTGGGAAGAGGTGATCATAGATTTTGTGGTAGGTTTGCCTCGTACTCTTTGTCAGCACAATTTAGTTTGGGTCATTGTAGACAGGATGACCAAATCAGCTCATTTCCAAGTCCACCTTAGTACAACTTTTTACCCTTAGAAAGATGGTCAAGCAGAAAGAACCATTCAAACTTTAGAGGATATACTGCAAGCATGTGCAATAGACTTTAAAGGTAGTTCGGATGACCACTTGCCTTTTATTGAGTTCGCATATAATAATAGCTATCATTCCAGCATTCAGATGGCTCCATTTGAGGCGCTCTATAGGAGGAGATGTAGATATCCCATTGGTTGGTTTGAAGTGGGTGAGGCCGCAGTGGTAGGGCCTGACTTGGTATTTGATACCTTAGAAAAAGTTCAGTTGATCAGGGAAAGGCTTAAGACAGCTCAGAGCCGACAAAAATCGTATGCAGATAAGCGGAGAAAGGATATCGAGTTCAAGATTGGTGATTATGTGTATTTAAAGATCTCTCTTATGAAAGGAGTGAAGAGGTTTAGCAAGAAGGGAAAACTCAGTCTCCGATATGGCGGTCCTTACCAAATTCTCAGCCATTTCAAAAAGGTAGCTTATGAGTTTGAGTTGCCTTCAAACTTAGCTTCAGTCCATCCAGTGTTCCATGTCTCCTTGCTAAAGAAATCCATAGATGACCCAACAGTTTTAGTCCCTGTAGGGAGTATCAACGTTTAGAACAGCCTCTCTTATGAGGAGATTTTAGTCAAAATCTTTGATTTCCAGATTCGCAGACTGAGGAACAAAGAGGTCCCTCTAGTCAAAGTTCTTTGGCAGAACTAGTCCGTTTAGGGAGATACTTGGGAAGCAGAAGTAGATATGTGGACCAAGTATCCTCACCTCTTCTCCACAAATTCAAAGTCAGCCCAAGGTAATAGTTTTCTCTTGAACCTACTCAGTTTTATGCTCAGATTTTCTTTATAAACTTGGTATCAGTTACCATTGCATACCAGTCATACATTCATGAGTACGTTCAGTCAGATATTCATGCATCAGATATGCATGTTCAATATAAGAGACTCAGCTTATCAACAATCCCAGCCATGTACTATGCATCAGATATGCATGTTCAGTATGAAATTTCAGTATATCAGTAATGTCAGTCATGAAATCATGTTGCAGTCAGTCAATATTCCCAGCTTAGTCAGTCTTATTCGAGGACGAATGTTCCCAAGGGGGAGATATTGTAAGACTTCGCAAAATCCTAAGCTTAACTCAGACCTTTAAAGCTTGTTAAGGAGTCCCACACTTATAAAATTTCAGATAAGTGTTCATACTTAGTGTTATTTTAGCCTTCGCAGGTTGACGACTCTATTTCACGACCCTCATGACCTTTAAATATCAATTTTTAGGTTAATTCATGATCAACAATGTCAGTAGGTGTTCTCAGAAAAGTTTTGGATTTTTTGGATTTCGTTTAAAATACATTCGAAAGCTCAAAATAGTGGATCGATGCGATCTCGACGCACCGCGTCGCCCATCATGTAGATGAGTATTTTTCCCCGGCTCCCAGTTCTAATTCTAGTGAACCAATGCAGACTCGATATAGCGCATTGGCCATCGTGTCGATGCAAATAATGCAGTGCATTGGTCTGCGCGTGCTAAATCAATTTATAGTCATTAAAAAGCCGCATCCTCAGGGGTAATTAGGTCTTTTCCCACCTTATGTCAGCCTCCAAAACACGAAATTAAGCCCTTTTAGAAGAAAAATTCGTTACCTATTCAAAATCTACTCAAGAACCAAAACCCTAGGAAATTAAATTTCAAACTCAAGGCTTAAGATTTCACCATCATTCTTTAATAATTTAGCAACCAAGGCATGTGAAGTATTCATCCTAGGGTTTTCTTCTACCCTTAGAGTTCAAGAAACTCTTTCTAAATACAAGTTAATTGATTTCATGGATTTCATGTTGGAATGTATTAATGATTATGATGTTAATGGTGATCTAATTCTATGATTTGTCCCAAGTTTATGCAAACTAGTTTAATTATGAATTGAATTTTGTGAACTACAAGTCAAACTCTTGAATTACAAGTTGAATGTAGAATCCATGATATTACTACATGTTTATTGATATGTGAAATACCCATGCTCCCCAAGTTTTTGTCAAAATGCTTATGTGATTAGACTAGTCCAAGCATAACATGTTATTGTGTGATATCAATCATGCACAAGCTCATGTATAACAAGTGTTTGACCAAAGATGTCTAAGTGAATGTATTATTAGCGAGATAGTACCATGATGCTACGTAGTGATTTACTTTCCATGATATTGAGTCCTGGGGGTATTTAATACCCAACAATTTAGCTGCTTACCTAGAACGAGTGTCAGTTACAGAATAATCTGAGTCATGTCACGATCAGTAATACTCTCAGTCAGTTACAGAACTCAAGAAAATCTTGGTAGACTCAGTATCAGTCCAGTCCAGTTCAGTATCCAGTTCAGACCTCAGTAAATTCAGTCAGTTAACAGAATTTAGTAGTGTTTCGTCAGTCAATGAAACTCAGTGAACTCAGTTCAGTTTAGTTAGATAGTATAATCAGTAACAGCTCAGTCAAGCCTAGTATGAACTAGGAATTAGTTCAGTGTCTATTCAGTTGGGAGTAAGATTCATCACCAAGCGAACCCAGGGATGGGGACATTCCAACCAGTAGAGGGTTTGACCCTTAGTAGCAATCCCTGCATTACAGAACTATGTAGCCAGCGTAGGTTGAGATATCTTTCTACCAGACTAGGGTTGATACATCTCATACGAGTTTTCCTGCCAGCGAGGTTTGACGAAAAAGCTTCCTATCAGAGAGGGTTAACTCACAATTGTCTCTACCCGTGGCAGGTATTGACACCCTTCCAACTGGGGTTACAGGTTGGACCCCAATCTATTCAGAAAGAAGCATGTAAATTAGATGATTACCTCCCACAGTCTCAGTTTTAGTCTTCAAAATAGAACTCAGTTCAGTTCTACAAAAATCAGGAATGTCAGACACAATCACTCAATTCAGTACAAAACTCAGAATAGTTTCACAGAATCAGGATTGTCAGATACAATTGCTTAGTAAACAGTAATACAGTATCAGTAAACTCAATATTAGTAAATTAGAAATTTAGAACTTAGTATCCAATGTTATCACGACCTCAATTACAGTTTACGTATTCATGCATGTACTCTCATTTAGTTGTACTCATGTTATTCAGTCTGTATTGTTCATGCATATGAACCCATACATCTCAGCCTACCTTACTTAGCAAACCAGTACATTCAAAGTACTAACTCATACCTTTGTTTTGCGCTATGATGTCTTTTATCATAGATTCAGACGTACGGGCTCCCGATTATACTTAGCAGCCCGATCCATCAGCAGCAGACTAGTGGTGAGTCCTCATTATTCGAGGAGAGATTATTATTCTCAATATTTTAGTACTTAGTTTATTTCAGCAATCAGAGTTATTTGGAGATTTGTCCCATCAACTCCTTGTTCAGATAGTAGAGGCTTTCCAGACTAGAGTATTTCAGATAGATGTATCAGTATTCAATTTTCAGTACTCAGAATTTATTTACAGTTTTGAACCTTATGGTAAGTTTTTGCATAATACAGTATTATTATTCAATTATTGTAGCAGGTACCAGTCATGGGTTAGCTTGTGGTCCCTCGGGATTATGAGCCCCGTGTAGTATCTGGGGTACAAACTCGGGGCGTTACACTATAGCTCTTTGAATGGAAGCAAGTGCCTCAGCAGTACTACCCTCATGAGATAGTGGAGGTGGACTAGTATTTCCTTCAGGAGTAGGCTCTCTTGAACTTCTTAGAGTGGAAGTGCGATTCCCTGTGGTATCACGACTACCCCTACCTCAACCCCTTCTATGGGCTCCACCTCTTCCCCTAGTAGTTGCTCTACGAGCTATCTGATTAATAAAACAACACAGTTAGACTCATCTAATCAGTCCTAAATGTCACATATGTAAGATATAATAAGAAAGGAAATCAAGGCACATCCTATCACGCTCTCGCAGAATCACAATTATAGAAATGGCCAGCAACATAACCATGATTGAGATTCTACTACTATCGTGTGCTCCATAGTCACAGAATTAACCTAGGTGCTCTAATACAAACTTTTTCATGATCCAAAATAGGATCATGACCGGTGCTATGGAGTTTAGGACTCGAAATAAAGCCTCATCAAAATTCTACAGAAAATCGGGCAGAGTTTCCCCTATTTTTGGACCTAACAAGAAAATTTTTCGTCTCAAAACAACCACCCAAAATCACAACCATCACACCAAACACCAACATAATCCACCAAAAATCACCAACAATGCACTAATACCACCAACATCAATACGAAATACATCTCCAAAAATGAGAGGAAGTCAAATACTCCACAATCCAAAATAATGAAAGAATACTTAAAACTCTAAAGACATGACTATGGAGCAACTCTAAGAGTTTTCAATAAACAAAACATAACAAATAAATAAACTCCTACCCACGCTAATAAATGCATGGCTCACCAGGAATATGCTACCTCGAGATCTCTAGCCAATGTAATCCTCACCGTCACCTGCATTTTCTGAAAAATAATAGTGAGGATTGAGACTCTATCTCAGTGAGTAATAACACTTAACCGCAACCTTTTGGGTATAAGTCATAAAACATCATGAAATAAATGCTCTTTCAGAAAACAGTAACAATAAACAACATTCCTTGTTTCATGTAAGCAAAGTGAATCAATAGTTCAGTAATAAACTCAAAAAGCATCGTATCATATCAAATATAACATATTTGGGAGGTTTTTAAGAATGAATCATGCAATCAGTGTGGCATTCTTCTTCATCAAGAATAGCCCATAACAGTGGACTCCTCATAAAGGAGTCAAATATCATATTAGTAACAGTATGCTAGTTCTACCTTCCCACTTGCGAGGGTTGTAGCACTCATCAGTTAATACAAGGTTCACCAGGTCTAACGATCCCGCCGTTAGCTACGGGATTCAAATTAAGGTCTACTCCCATTTATAAATTCTTTGTAAACAATAGTATAGTCATATGAAAGCATTTTTCAGAATAATACCATATCATTTAAAGTTCATATCAAATCATGTTACATGTAAACTTGAATAAAAAACATGGAAAAATATATATTTCTCATGTAAGTGAAGAATATTCACAGTAATAATATCATATCATATCTCAAATAACCATTTCAATATCATATCAAGTAAAGGACTTGCCCCACATGCAATTTCAAAGCATTTCGTAACTCATTATTTCATCAAAATCAAGTATAAAATATGCAAGTTAATAAACACAAATTATGGTAAGATTACTACTCACAGTACAATTTTCGAAATACCAAACTTGTCACCTCGAATAATTGATAGGACTCCCTTCGATCGAATCTAAAATCATATCATATCAATCTCGAGTTAATTCTCTTGTTTAGGCTAATTCCACGATAAAATTAGACTATCCAACCTTCAAGGTTTCATGATAACTTCTAATTTATCAAAATTGTATCCAAAACAACCCTTACGGTCCATAATTCTTGTCTTTAGAAACTAAATTTCAATACCCAAAATAAATTATCAAGACTAAAAATCATGATAAAGATGCAGGAACGAATTTACCTTAAACCCGAGAGAATCTCCCAATCAAACCCTTAAGCTTTTCTTGATTTAAAAAATAATTGGAGATTGAAAATTTTCTTTTCTTTCACTGGCTTTGCACGATATGTTGCTGGCAGTTATGCTGCCATACGAATGACATGGGCATTATCCATTTAACAATCTCCTTTTATAGTTAAGGTGGGAGATGGGCCCTGACCCCCTTTCCTTTATTTCCCCATTCACTTTCCTATTTAATATGGGTTTTAGCCCATAATTTCATACCTTTATATATATATATATATATATATATATATATATATATATATATATATATATATATCCATTTTTTTCCACTCCTTATTCAATTATAATTACTCACTAATTATGATTTGGGGTATTACAGCTGATCAGTGTGGGACGTTGCTTTTCTTCAAGACACCATGAGTGAACTTTGGATTCAGGTTCGTGACCTGCAATGGGAATTGAGAGCAGTTAGAGCAAGGATACTCCATAAGATCCACATGCTGAGGAGGGCCTTGCTGCTACCGGTTGAAGATGGCCGGCTAGTAATTATAATAATAATGATGATGATGATAATAATAATTAGATTATTTTTTTATTTTATTCTATGTATTTTTATTTATTTTTGTTTAATAAAAAAATATGTTTGATCAACTTTGACGTTTTTATTCATATTTAATTTTTATTCTGTCCATTATCTTCTCAACAATCATGTTGACGATTAGACATAAGGAATAATTTTGAATCCAGTAGCAATAGCTAGAGTTGAAACATATTGGTTATCTGTTGGGTTTGTGGAAGGGGCTGATTTGTGTTGTTCTAAACAGATTACTCATCTATTGCAACGGATAAGCAGTCTGATGCAATAGATAATCAGTCTAATGCAACAGATAATTAGTCTGATGCAACAGATAACTAGTCTGTTGTACGACTTTGACGTTTTAATTCATACTCGCTCCGTCTCAAATTACCTATCCCAAATTGGGATGACACATTGATTTAAAAAATAATGAATAACATGCCTAGTTTACCATAATACCCCCATTAAATGATGTTTACATTTTAATTTAAAGAAAAAGTAATTAATACAAAGGGTCTTGATTAATGAAAAAAGACAAGTAAAATGAGAATTCAAATTAGGAAATTTGGGACGGGTAATTTGAGATGGAGGGAGTATTTAATTTTCTTTCTGTCTATTATCTTCTCAACAAACATGTCGACGATTGAACGTAAGGAATAATTTTGAATCCAATAGCAATAGCAATAGTTGAAACATATTAGTTATCTGTTGGGTTTGTGGAAGGGGTTGATTTGTGTTATTCCAAATAGATTACTCATCTGTTTTAATAGATTACTCATATGTTGCAATAGATAAGCAGTCTGATGTAATAGATAATCAGTCTGGTGCAATAGATAATCAGTCTGATGCAACAGATAATAAGTCTGTTACAATAGATATCTAGTCTGTTACAACAGATAGATCTTCTGTTGCAATATATTACCCATCTGTTCGATTCATGTTATGGAAACTATAGAAGCATAAACACGAATCCAACATATGAGTCTTTCGTTGCAACATATTACTCATCTGATGCACCAAATGAGTGATCTATTTAAATTATGGGCACTTTTGTTGGATTCATGATCGGGTTCTATCCACTGTTGGAAAAACAGCAGTAATTGTGTACCCAGGTGATAAATTCGAATAACAATCATAATTTTACTTACCAAAGTCACCTATGAAGTAATGCCAAAGTGAAAAGTGATGTAGGAAATAAAATTTTACCTAAGAAATTGGTCAGATAGCAACAGTAGCGGTAAAAACAACAACAACAATGATCAACAAGAAAAATATAAAGAGGATAATAAAGTAGAAGATGATGATAAGAAGCAGAAGATGGTGAATAAAGTAACAGCAACAATGAACAACAGTAATCATGAAGAGAGAGAAAATAACAACGGATGAGAAGGAAGAGAGACACACCTTTTTTCATCTGTTTCCTGTTATATTAACTAACATTTGGATCAAAGTGTAAATTATAATACTTATGGGTTATTTTCAAATTTTCCTAACTTTCTTAATTTATAATAAAGTAATTGTCACCTCCACTCAATTATTAAGACTTATGTCACCTACACCTCATTTTAAAACTCTTTTGTCACCTATAGCTCAAAGCCCCTGCACACATGTACTATTTAAAAGTGAATTTATTTACATCCTAAAAGCTGACATGACACAAAAAATAAAAATAAATAAAAGGAGGTGTGTTTCTAAAATTTATTTATGATTTTCTTCTTTTTTTCTTAATTTTCTCACCTTTTAATATATATTTTTTTCTTTATTGCATCTTCATCGTCTTTTTCCATTCAATTCTCTAGCATCGACATTGAACCATCATTTTCAACATTACATTCAAAGTAAACTTTATTGGGTAACAATGGTAAAATAATAATAACAATATTATTTAACTGTTAACAAAATATATAATAATAATAATATTAGCAGTATAATAACATAACAGTATATAATAATATTACTACTTCAATAATAATATTATAATTAATATAATAACTATAACAGTAATATAATTACTTCTTAACAAATTAATGATACTGAATATTAAAAAAATACTATAACAATATGATTTTAAGTAATATATTAATTATACTTGATTCGTACTAGGAACGGACCTAAGAAACTATTTTAGTAGTGTGAAATATTTTTTTAGGATTAAACAAGCATAATTAGAGGATATTCTGAGTTAAATAAGTCTTCCCTAATTAACCAGAGGATAAAGAATCAATAAAATTATTAATACAAATACCAACAAGTTATTAGTTAGAAAAGAAGCCAAACAAGAAAAACAATAAAACAAGAAGAGATGGAGAACTTGAGATGGTTAAAAAGGAAAAAGAAAAGAGTTGTCTGCATTTGTAAGATTTAATAGGCTATTTATAAGAGAAATAAACAAGTAATATTTAGACAAGTGCCATGACACTTGTCTTAAAAATTCCATACAAAGTATTATCTATTTGACAAAGTATAAAGTTTGTTTAATACACCTTTTGCCAATACTTGCTTTTCAAGTAAATATGGTGGCTTCTAAATTACATTTTAAAGACATGACTTTTTCAATACATTTCAAATGTAAATTATTTTGAAATAACTAAATAATTTTCCTACAACCCCCACATTATTTCAAAATAAATTATAGGAAAAAGAATTTTAACCTGTTGGATTTGCATGGTCAAGATGCGGTAGGTTTGGTGTCTTCTGACTATGAACCAAACTTAGATCAATAAAATTTAACTTACAAAATTATCGGTGAAATACAATATTTCTATGAACCAAATAATTCTTGTTGTAAGCCAGAGATTTTATTAATCACATTTTGACAGTAATTTTATTTTTTAAATCGGTTTTGTGCCAATAGGCCATGTGCATGCCTGGTATTCAAGAGAGCTCTAGAGACTAAGGCCAGAAGTCTCATAGGAACGACCTCATTCTATTTCTCATATAGGTGAATTCATCAAGTGTACACTACTCTAAATACACCATCCATAAGAACTATGAATTCATTAAGAGTTTGTAACTCATCTCTCAATTTTAGTAGCAATTCAAGCACTCTCAATTAGTAAGCAAAGTCAATATCGACTTGTTATTACCCATATAAACCTACTTCATGGAATCTCCAATCATATAGGTTGGGTTACCATCTCTATTGACAATCATATTGGCGTTAACCTCTTCTCTTTTGATGTTTGAAGAATTAATTTTCTTCCCACGTGTTTAGTCAGTGAATCGATCGAATTCAATTCTGACTTCACATAATTAATGGAAATTATTCCATCTTTCAGCAATTTCTTAATAACATCATGCCTCAATTGTAATATTTATTCTTCACAATAGCAATTGCGGCTTGACAATCACAGTGTATATACACAGAAGGCATCAGATCATCCTTTTTTAACGGGATATTAGACAACAGATCATCATTTTTAAAAGGGACATTTTCTAAGAAATTTCTTAGCCATTCAGCCTCACTATCAGCTAACTCCAGAGCCACAAACTCTGATTCTATAGTTGATCTAGCAATAATCGTCTGCTTAGCTGATCTCCATGATACTGCACCACCACCAAAGGTGAACACATAACCACTAGTGTATTTTGTCTCATCTGAATTAAAGACCCAATTCGCATCACAATACCCTTCTAAAGTAGAAGGAAATCCACTATACAAGATACCATAATTCATGGTTCCTTTTAAATATTTCATTAATATCATTAATGCAAACCAATGCTCATTATTGGGATCGTGTGACAATATTATACCATCTTCACTCCTTATAACTTTAATTTCCAATATCATATTACTTCACCCAGATCTTTCATATCAAAGTTAGTAGACAAAAATAATTTGTTACGTTCTATAATATTTAAACATGTACCAAATATAAGTATGTCATCAACATATAAACAAATTATCACATAATCATCATCTACCACTTTTGTATAAACACATTTATCCACCTCAACAGAAGAAAAACTGTCTTTTATTAAAATTTGATCAAATTTCTCATGCCATTGTTTAGGAGCTTGTTTAAGGCCAAAAAGAGATTTAATTAATTTACAAACTTTATTTTCTTGTCCAGAAATTACACATCCTTCAAGTTGAACCATATAAATTTCTTCTTCTAAATCGACATTTAAGAAAGTTGTTTTTACATCCTTTTGATGAATAAAAAACTTATGAATTGATGCCAAAGCAATTAATATTCGAATAGAAGAAATTCTTGTTACTGGTGCAAATGTATCAAAATAATCAATAATTTATTTTTGAGAAATTCCTTTAGCTACTAACCGAGCTTTATATTTATCTATAGATCCGTCCGGATTAAGTTTCTTTTTGAAAATCATTTACAACCAATCGGTTTTGCACCAGGAGGTAAATTAGTTAAAACCCATGTATTATTTTTTATAATTGAACCAAGTTCATCTTTTATTGCCTCTTTCCAAAATTTAGCATCAGAAGAAGCTACAACTTCAAAATAATTTAATGTTTCATTATCAACAAGAAAAGTTTGAAAATCATTTCCATAAGAAAAATATTCTTTTCTTGGCCTTTTACTCCTTCTCAGTTCCTCAATATTAGAGGTTGATTGATTTTCTCTTTCAACTGGTGCATGAGAGATTTTATCACATAATGGAAAAATATGTTCAAAGAATTCAGCATTCTTTGTCTCAATTATATATTATTATTATCAAGTACATGACTTTTTAGTACAAGAAATCTATATGCAGCACTATGATCAGCATATCCAATAACCATGCAATCAGCAGTTTTAGAACCTATTTTTCTCTTTTTAGGTTCAGGAAGAAAAACTTTAGAAAGACAACCTCACACTTTTAAATATTTCAAATTAGGTTTATAAGCTTTCCACAATTCATAAAGAGTTTTGCCAGTTCTTTTATGAGGAATTCTATTTTGTAAATGACATGCAGATAAAATAGTTTCACCCCATAAATTATCAGGTGCATTAGAGCTAATTAACATAGAGTTCATCATTTCTTTTAATGTCTTATTTTTTCTCTCAGTTATATCATTACTCAGGAGAATAAGGCGAAGTTACTTCATGAATAATATATTTTTTGCACAAAAACCATTTAAACATACATATTCTCCGCCTCTATCAGATCTAAATCTCTTGATTTTTCTACTAAGTTGATTTTCAACTTCAGATTTATAAGACACAAAAGCATCAAATATATCATCTTTATTTCTAAGCAAATACAACTTAGTAAATCTAGATAAATCATCAATAAAACTCATATAATATCTTTTACCACCTCTAGTCATAGTTTGTTTTAAATTACCCAACTCAGTGTGAATTAAAGATAACAGTTCAGTTTCTTTATTAACTGAATACATTATTTTTTAGTAATTTTAGCTTCAACATATATTTCACATTTATCAAAATTACTTGAATCTAAATCAGATATTAAACCAAGTGATTGCATATTCTTTATATATTTAATATTAATATGTCCTAATCTAGCATGCCATAAAGAAATAGACTCAATCATATAAGCAGAAGTCGATGCATTATCATTGATAATATTAAATACATAAAGTCCACGGTTACAATAGCCTTTTCCCACAAATACATTATTTTTTGTCAAAATAATCTTATTATTTTTTGTCAAAATAATCTTATTGATTCAATAAACACTTTCATTCAAGCTTTATCCAGCAAAGCCACATAAATCGAATTTGCTCGCATTGTAGAAACATGTAGCACATCTCCATGAGAGCTAAAGTTTTTTCCGAAGTGAGTTTTAGGAGCACTTTACCCTTGCCCAAGACTTTAGTAGTTATTGATTCTCCAAGGTAGACCATTTCATTATCATCTGTATACGAGGCAAATGTTTCTCAATTTGCACTGTTTTGCGAAAAATTTGACTTTTGAGAGTCGCCACTTAATTTTATTTGAAAAGAAATTAAGAAAATCTTTATACGAAACTTTAAACGATCCAAAATAGAAAAATCATTTAAATTTGAAGATTCTGAGTAAGCAGTTCCTATTAATGTTTCAGGAAAATTTTAAGGCACCTAAAACGTCTGTTAACTTGCTGTTATCCGGGCTGTTTGAAAATATCTTTTGACTAACTTCAAAGAGATTGATTGTTGAAACAAATGATTGATTTTAGGAAAAAACTTGTGTAAAATAGATTTGGACGACTTAGTAGGAATTTTAACTAAGTCTAAACAAACTAATAACAAAGCATGTAAAAGGGGAAAGGGATTGGGCCTAAATTAATAGACCCTGTCCTAATCTAATTGGGTTTTTAGCCCACTTGCACTGGTCCAAATCTAGATATTGGGTTTGGCCCCATAACCTGTCCTGAACTATATTCTCGAGCCTTTTTTGGCTCAAAGTCCACTTCACCTGTATTAAACTTACAACTTTGACTTCCGAGGCCCAAATGAATGAATAATGAAATGAAGAAATAAATTAATAATAATAAAAAGACAATAATAAATGAATAAATAAATGAGACTTTCAAGTCTCTTAGCCGCTTCAAGGAATAGACTTTAGTTCATTCTTCTTCTTTCGACTCCTTATATCCATGCGCTATGTAATCGATTTTCAAAGTTTTCTAGAAGGTGGGCATCAATGGCCCGTTACGTAATGCAAGGAAAAAGAGTCCAGTTGGACTCCCAAGCGAGTTCATACAAAGAAAAAGAATAAATTAATATATGTTCTCAAGGATTCTACACTTGCGGATAAACTAAGCGATGAAAAAGACAACATTTTTAGACAAAAGAAAATAGTAATTCATTTACTACATATAGCCATGTGAAACTATAAAATTGTCCAAATACACGAACTCTAGGATTATGAAAATACGTACAAATAACACTTTAGTTAAACAAATATTTGGAACAAAAGATTTATATGCAAACATCGGATATACGAGCAGGTAACTTATAAAGTAAAAAAAAAAAGAAAAATGAATCAGTAATGAGGCATGTGATCTTTTTACTAATGTTATTGTCAATTATACAAATGGTACTCAGAAAAAAAAAGATTACTCAAAATAGTGCCACAACAAGATAATATGTCAAAGTAAGAGAAGCAACAGATCTCAAAACAGCACACTAGCACTTAAAAAAAATGAAATCTTGATTCACAAAATCAATAAGAAAAGCAGAACTAATGCTAAAGATGTATAAATAGTCTACAAAATCAATAATTACAGAAAATAATCATTCAATCAAATATAATTCAAGATTTCTCAAAATAGCACCCTTTTAGTAAAAAAAAAATGATATCTCACAAAACACTAACACCATTCCCATTCCAGAGAACACAATGCACACACATAATTTAACTCACGAGAAAATATACACGCATACCACAGCATATACACAAAGGGAAACACAGACCATACAACCATCAAAATACACCCACACAATAAGGAAAATAAAGTGAAAACATTTCAAGATTCAGCAAGACACTTGGTTCATCCTTTGCCTTCTCTCGACAAGTTTCTAAGACTTTGGATCGATATATGTCCTTGAAGGATCACGAGATGATTGAGAACCAATATGACATATCTCTTTATCTTTTTTTAGCGTTTTTGTCAATAAAAGCTATAGAAATACTTCTAGTTAATCATGAAAATCGGAAGATGAAAACAAAATAAAGCAAAGAAAAGGTAAACCACCAATATTACGCTACGTCCATGGATAAAAATGAAAAACAACTAATATTCAGCTAAATTACCAGCGAGTCAGACTGCAATATTAACGTGACATAAGAATTAATAAACTTTCAACACTACAGTGGTTTTAGCAAGCAGAATTACGCATAGATTATGAGATTTGTAGATTGAACTCGAGGTCAAAACAATAAACAATAAATCAAAAAGACTCTTCTTTAGCGCTCATCAAACAAAACTGGA
Organism: Capsicum annuum; assembly: GCF_002878395.1. NCBI lineage: Eukaryota > Viridiplantae > Streptophyta > Magnoliopsida > Solanales > Solanaceae > Capsicum > Capsicum annuum. Next base: position 222,967,121 of record NC_061121.1, on the reverse strand, counting down.
AACCAAACTTTCATCACATAAATCATTAAATCACAACAGTGAACTAGGCAAGAAAAGTGCACGATCTCAACGACATATATATACCCAATGATTCACACTGTAAATTATGGCTATTCAATACCGACAACCGTTAAACTAGTTGATTATTAAACGTTCACAACCAATCCACACCATTAACACATGATTAATGAACTCATTCAAAAATTGAATTTAAAATTACCACGCAATCATCATTTCCACAAGGAAAATCATAACAACACATTATGACAAACTAATCCTACGGCTTCATAGCAATCTATAGCTAATCCCAGCAAACAAACAATACTATAAATACACCAGAAGGAGATGAAGAAGAGAGAAAAGAAAATGATAACGGAGATAAAAATGGAAACCTCGAGCTAACGTCGAACTCCACCACCACCGTAAATTGATACTTCAAGAATTCTGTTTAATCGACGGCTAAGAATGAAAATTTTTACAGATTTTTGCTCAAAGGTGGTTTTTTTCCCCTCTTGAGACTTGGGTTTTTCAGCTTAAAATTGAGCTTTATATCCAATGAAATATCGGGATCCCATTACCCGTTCATCAATGTGGGATAAAAGGTCATGAAGGGTAATTTGGGAATTTTCAAAAGGGATAAGGGGGTGAGTTGTGCTTGTACGAAATTCGTACTATTTGGTTGGAACAAATTCAAATTTCAAAAACCAAAAGGGCTGAGCTGATGAGGAAATTTAAGGTTGTACGCTGATTGGGTCAGATCAAATTCAGATATGGGTCGGTTTTAGGAAGCTGGGTTCGGTTCGATGTTGGTAGTTGTTGTAGGTATTCGTTGATGGATTCGGGTGTGTTTTCTGGGCTGTATGCAAACTGTTGCTGGTTGTATGTTGTTGAAGCTGGTCGTTGTTTTGTTGTGGGCTTGGAGAAGGAGAAGAATAATTGGAACGGGCCGGGATGGGTTTTTTAAGTTGGGGCGGTTGAGGCTGTTATTTGATTAAACAAAAAGGGCTGGTGGGTTGGTTGTTTGTTGGAGTGGGCCTCGGGCGGTGATTTGGGCCTGGACAGAATTGGGGTATATGTTGGGGTTATTTAATTGTAAATTTTACATATATACCGATATGTTTACCATTAATTACTAAAAATCCCAACATCTTTCAAAATTTCCTAAAATCTCAACATTTGACCTCTGATAATACAAGTTAATTACATTAGATACATACTTTTGATATATGAATCTAATGTGATTAACTTGTATCACAGTAGATACATACATTAGATACATATAGGGTTAACTTATATCTCAGAAATAGTAAAAAATATAAAATGTTAGAATTTAAGTAATTTTTAAGAAGTGGGGGGATTTTTAGAAGTTTAGATAGTTATGTTATGGTTTTAGGTAATTTTTCCTATTTAATAACCTCAATTAGATTTAACTGGGGTTAAATCTAATTGGGGTTTGATTTAAACCCCAATTATTAGACCAAAGGCCATTCAAACATAATTTTAATTAAGATTTAGCCTATTCTATTTAAATTTTGACCAGATTAAAAGTTAATTGGCCAATTGCATTGCAATTGTGGTCAATTTAGTTTCAATTATGATCAAATTTAATAGATTGGTTAAATTAAATTGAAATTCGATACGAATTAATTCTTCCTTTAATCCCGGGCTTCTTGATTTAATAAAGTCAAACAATTATTTCTCCAAATAAATTATTTGTAAGAATAAATTATATTTGAATCAAAACTTTAATTATTGAAATTTATTTTCAAGATAAGTCTTGATTAAAATCTGATATTCCATAGAATAAATATTTAAGTAATCAAATTATATAATCTCGTATAATTAAACACGATAATATATTATCGCTACTTAAAATGATAAAATTACATACAAATATATTTTAAAAAAGTTTATTCGGATGAAATAAATATTTTGATTTTATTAAAAAACGAAGAAACTCAGGATTAAATTTAGTCGTGGAGAGCAAAAATTAGGTGTCAACATGCAAAAATGTATCGAGTAGTCCCAGATTCTACCGCCCATTCTTTTATATGTGCCACCATATTCACTTGAGAAATAATAGCTGTAATTATTTCATCTCCCTCAGCTAAATTAGCGTTGGGAGGATTTCTCATTTCTTTGTTATTTCTCATTATGTGCCTACATTGAGCGGCATAATGACCTAGTTTCCCACAAGTAAAACAAGTGTTTTTTCTTTTCTTAAGATTGGAATTATTAGGCTTGTAACCTTGAGACTTATTACTATATCTTCTGTTGTTGCTGTGTTGTCCTTGTACTAAATTTGCTTTGAGCGCAGTCTACTTAGCTTTAAATGACTCCTTTCTGTTGGTATCTTCAATTAGATTATGAGTTATTATTTTCCTCAATAGTAAAATTTGTTTTCTTATGTTTCAAGTTATTTTTATAGTCATTCCATGATTTGGGTAATTTTTCAATCGACACTCCAGCAACAAATTTTTTTCGTAAAACAATGTCCTCAGCCTTCAAATCTCCTAACAATTTTTTATATTCATTTATTTGAATTTTTATTTCTTTCACATAACTCATTTGCCAATTGTAAAATTTTTCAACTACAAATTTTTGTTTGGTAACATCTTCAGCCGTGAATTTCTTAATTAAAGCTTCCCAGATAACTTTTCCTTCTTTGAAACTGCAATACACATCAAATAGTTCATTCGAAATTGTTTGTAAAATAGTATGACGACATACCTTATTCGCGTATTACTATGACTTCAAAATTTGGCTATCCACGTCTGGACCAGGTTGTGTTTGTGACAAAGCATATGCAACACCATTGACATCAAGTAGTGAAAAAATTTGTTCTTGACATCTTTTAAAGTTTTCATTAGCAAATATTTCAATATTTGAAACATCAAGAAATGACTTAGCATATGGTAGAACAATCGGAACAGGAGTATTAAAAGTTGTGTCGGTAGTAGAAGTACCAGGAGTAAAATTATTTGCCTTAGTTTCTTAGATTGTTGAGGAACAATGGTAAAATAATAATAACAATATTATTTGATTGTGAACAAAATATATAACAATAATAATATTAGCAATATTATAACATAACAATATATAATAATATTACTACTTCAATAATAATATTATAATCAATATAATAACTATAACAGTAATATAATTACTTCTTAACGAGTTAATAATACTGAATATTAAATAAATATTATAACAATATGATTTTAAGTAATATATTAATTATACTATAGTCATGCTAGGCATTGTCCTAAGAAGCTATTTCAGCAATGTAAAATATTTTCCTAGGATTAATTTTCCTGATTAATTAGAGGATATTCTGAGTTAATTAAGTCTTTTCTAATTAACCAGAGGGTACAAGAATCAACAAAAATATTAATACAAATACCAACAAGTTATTAGTTAGAAAAGAAGCCAAACACGAAAAAGGATAAAACAAGAAGAGATGGAGAACTTGAGATAGTTCAAAAGGAAAAAAGAAAAGAGTTGCCTGTAAGACTTAATAGGCTATTTATAGAAGAAATGAACAAGTAATATTTAGACAAGTGTCATGACACTTGTCTTAAAAATTTCATGCAAAGTATTATCTATTAAAAATTTCACGCAAAGTATTATCTATTTGACAAGTATAAAGTTTGTTTAATACACCTTTTGCCAATACTTGCTTTTCAAGTAAATATGTTAGCTTCTAAACTACATTTTAAAGACATGACTTTTTCAATACATTTCAAATATAAATTATTTTGAAATGTCTAAATAATTTTCCTACAAACTTCATCTCCCCGACTCTCTTTCTCTTCAATATCATTCAAATCTCAATTTGTTAATAGTTACATCTTCATTCTTTCTTTTCTAAAAAAAAAAATAAAAAAATCTTACACCCATTTCATTAAAAGAATGAGAAAAGCTAAAATAATCAACAAGCCAAAAGTCGAGGAAATATAACTTTTTGAATGAAAAATCATTGTTTTATGAAAATTACCGATTATTCAACAACTTTTTAGAGAAATTTTTATTTTTCAAAAAATTCAATTCGGCGGAGTAAACAATTCAGTGGTGTAAAAGAAAAAAAAATTATTGATCTTTTTTTTGAATTGATACTAACTTTTTGGTATATGTTGTTCTTTTGCTATGGGTCAAATATATCTTCTGATTATACTGTGAACGGGTGTTTTAGCCTTTTTTATATTAAGTTGAATTTGAAAAATACCGAAAATAAAATTTTTTGAGTTCTCTTATTTATGTTGAATTTCCTTGTTTGGGTTGTAAGAATTAATGTTTGTTTTGATTTAATGTTTTTAGCTATTGTAAGAATTTCAATTTTGATTGATGTGACGGGTTTAATGGGTGGTGGATGACGACGAAGAAAGACTTGAGGGTGATGGTAAAGAAGAAATTGATGGCGAAAATGACGATGTATGGCGAATAAAAAGAAGAATCGAATGTGATATGATAATGATGACAAGCAAAGAAAGGGTGGTTATGATTTTCGGACACAATTTTTTCGATTAAATGAAATATGGAGTGGATGGGGATAGCGATGAAAAAATGTATTATTAGAGTTTTGTTGATTAATTAGAGATTAATTAGTGTAAAATATAATTAACAATAAAGGTTACCAAACAAATAAAAGAGAAGAAAAAAGATATAACAATTATAATTTCTGACATGACGCTGACGTGGTAATGTTGTGACGGGCGAGTGTAAAACACCACATGTTGTGAGAATGATTTCTTCACTTCAGGATGGTATTAAATTCACTTTTGATATGTATAAGGGTGTAATAGGTCACTTCAATAGATTAGGTGTCTTCGAGTTTTAGTATATAGTTTAAGGTGATTTTGATGTCTTTTCTCAACTTATCATTAATAATATCATTATCATTAATGAGATAATTTTATATGTTCATGTGTTCTACGACAAATTTAAAGAAAAAAAACATCCCTAAATTTCATGTACATCAAAATTGCATCACATAAATTGAGATGGTGATGGTAAAGAAGAAATTGACAGCGAAAATGATGATGTATGGCGAAGAAAAAGAAGAATCGAATATGATATGATAATGATGACAAGCAAAGAAAGGGTGGTTATGATTGTCGGACTCAATTTTTTCGATGAAATGAGATATGGAGTGGATGGGGTTAGCGACGCAAAAATGTATTATTAGAGTTTTACTGATTAATTAGGGACTAATTAGTGTAAAATATAATTAACAATAAAGGTTACCAAACAAATAAAAAAAAAGAAAAAAAATAAAACAATTATAATTTCTTACTTGACGCTGACGTGGTAATGTTGTGATAGGCGAGTGTAAAACACCACATGTTGTGCGAGTGATTTTTTCGTTTCAAGATGGTATTAAATTCACTTTTGATATGTATAACGGTGTAATAGGTCACTTCAATAGATTAGGTGTGTCTTTGAATTTTCGTATATAATTTAAGGTGATTTTAATGTCTTTTCTCAACTTATCATTAACAATATTATTATCATTAATAAGATAATTTAATATGTTCATGTGTTCGGCAATAAATTTCAAGGAAAAAAATATTCCTAAATTTCATGTACATCAAAATTGCATCACATAAATTGAGATGGTAATGGTAAAGAAGAAATTGATGACAAAACTGACGATGTATGGCGAAGAAAAAGAAGAATCAAATGTGATATGACAATGATGACAAGCAAAGAAAGGGTGGTTCTGATTATCAGACACAATTTTTTTGATGAAATAAGAAATGGAGTGGATGGGGTTAGCGATGAAAAAATGTATTATTAGAGTTTTACTAATTAATTAGGCATTAATTAGTGTAAAATATAATTAACAATAAAGGTTACCAAACAAATAAAAGAAAAGAAAAGAGATGTAACAATTATAATTTCTTACATGACGCTGACGTGGTAATGCTGTGACGGGCGAGTGTAAAACACCACATGTTGTGAGTGTGATTTCTTCATTTCATGATGGTATTAAATTCACTTTCGACATGTATAAGGGTGTAATAGGTCACTTCAATAGATTAGGTGTGTCTTCGAGTTTTCGTATATAGTTTAAGATAATTTTGATGTCTTTTCTCAACTTATTAACAATATCATTATCATTAATGAGATAATTTAATATGTTCATGTGTTCGACGACAAATTTCAAGAAAAAAGACATTCCTAAATTTCATGTACATCAAAATTGCATCACATAAATTGAGATGGTGATGGTAAAGAAGAAATTGATGGCGAAATGACGATGTATGGCGAAGAAAAAAAAGAATCGAATGTGATATGATAATGATGACAAGCAATGAAAGGGTGGTTATGATTGTCGGACACAATTTTTTTGATGAAATGAGATATGTAGTGGATGGGGTTAGCGATGAAAAAAATGTATTATTAGAGTTTTACAGATTAATTAGTGTAAAATTTAATTAACAATAAAGGTTACCAAACAAATAAAAGAAAAGAAAAAAGATATAACAATCATAATTTCTGACATGATGCTGACGTGGTAATGCTGTGACGGGCGAGTGTAAAACACCACATGTTGTGAGAGTGATTTCTTCGTTTCAGGATGGTATTAAATTCACTTTTGATATGTATAAGGATGTAATAGGTCACTTCAATAGATCAGGTGTGTCTTCGAGTTTTCGTATGCAGTTTAAGGTGATTTTGATGTCTTTTCTCAACTTATCATTAATAATATCATTATCATTAATGAGAAAATTTAATATGTTCATGTGTTCGACGACAAATTTCAAGAAAAAAGACATTCCTAAATTTATGTACATCAAAATTGTATCACATAAATTGAGATGGTGAAAGTATATTATAAGATGACAAGATAAGACATTATTATCCCCCTAAACTATAGCCGAAGTTGTTATGATGTACTAAACTTTACGGGGCCCTATCTTATTACCCCAAAAACTATTTAAAAGTATAATAAATACAGCTGACGTGGCACCACAACCCAATTCAATTAGTTGTGGTGATATGCACGCTCTGCCACATGTATAAATATTTATTTTAGTTATTTATTCTTATTTTTTTGTCTTATATTAAAAATAAGCCAGCCTACATGATTTTTTTTATTTGCCTTGTATCTAAAACTACTCAAATACATGTAATTTTTTTTTTCGGTAACTAATTTATTTTCATTAATCACCATTGAACATTACAAATCAAGTTGACTAGCTCTACCAGCTTAATCCCACAATTTCAGAGAGAAACACCTGGAAACCTCTTTAGCCTAACAGCCTAAAGATCTCCCAACTATGAGCTATATCATAGCAACCAAGGCTGAATCGAGGCTCTGGTATTAGTAGGATCCCTTACATTACAAGCAAAAGCAACAACACTAGTAATTCTATCGCTCTCAGTTGACTTGTTCTCAAAGATTCTTTGATTTCTTTCACTCCAAATAGCATGCGTCGCCTCAGCATAAACCATTCTAAAGATTTGAGCTCTTGCAGACCTTCCTTAGCACTTTTGATTGCCCATTGAATATGATTTTGCCATGTTGCTCCAATATCATTTAGCTGTTGCATCCAAGTAAACATCTTACCCCATATCTGCTTAGTGAATAAACAATGTACAAACAAATGGGCCCTAGTTTCATCTTCCTGCAGGCACAACACACATTTAGGATCTACATTAATACCCCACTTTATCAGTTTGTCTTTGGTGAGAAGCTTAGCCTGAATTTGTAGCCACATAGTGAAAACAGCTTTTGACCGAACTGGATTGCTGAATATTAGACACTTCCATGGAACCCTGAGTCTTTCTCCTAACAGCCTCAAGTAAATCTTCTTAGTTAACTCTTCTTCTGCAATAATATATGTTGTTGGTGATTGCCCCAAACTTCTCCTAGCTTTCATAATCTTCCTAGTCATCCAACAAGGATGTTTAGGGATAGCCATAAGTTACATATTCTGATTCTTTATACAGAACATGTGTATTCACTTAATCCACATTTTATCCTGTTTGTGAGTGAGGTCCCAATAAACACTAGCAAGAGCAGCCTGGTTCCAAAGATGCAGATTAATAATGTTTAGACCCCCAACTGACTTAGGGGTGCAGACCTTCTCCCAAGCAACCAAATCCCTCTTAGTAATATTATAATTATTAGACCCTGACCACACATAGCTCCTTCAATATGACTCTATCAGCTTCACCACCTTATTAGGCATTTAAGACATCTTGGCTCATGAGTAAGACACAACTCCAAATAAAACTGCCTGTACAAGCTATAACCTTCCTGCACATGACAGCTTTTTTTCTGTCCAAGATGAGATTCTCTTAACAATCTTCACAACTAAGGATTGTCATTGCATTATAGTAAGTTTCTTTGTTGATAGGGGCACACCAAGGTACTTAAAAGGAAGCTCACTAGTAGTATAACCAAGGTGTTTCACTATAGCATCCTTTTCTGTTGGCTTGAGACCTCCAAAGTAAACACAATTCTTCTCCAAATTAGCTTTTAATTCCAGAAGCAAGGGAGAATTGAGTAAAACAGTCATTTAAGGTTGCAATAGACATCAAATCTCCTCTAGAAAACATCAAAAGATCATCAGCAAAATTTAAGTGTGTGATGTTTAATTTACTACGTTTAGGATGAAATTTGAAGTTTTTATTCAGCCTCAAAACATTAATACATGTAATTTTTATTTCTCTTTGTGTTGTGTTTAATATTTTCACAAATACACGTGGTTGTTTAATTTTTTTTCTTGTTATCTTATTTTTCTCCTTGTATTTAAATATTCTCAAATACATATAATTTTTTTATTTTCGCTTTCCTTCTTATTTTTTCTTGTATTTAAATTTTTCTCAAATATACGTAATTTTTTTCACCTCCTTTCATTATTGTGTATTACTTTTATTATTTATTTATTTATTTATTTATTTTCTTTACATTTAAAGAAATTTTATTTCAAATTTAACTTCAATACTTTGTATTTAAAATAGGGATGTGTATCGATCGATCGGTTTGATTTTATATATTATTGATTCAGTTTATCGGTTTTCGATTTGCCAACACGCTAAATCGATAAGCAAATCAATAAGATATTTGTTATCGATTTTCGATTTATCGATTTTGGTCCTTAACGGTTTCGTTTATCAGTTTAATCGATACGAAAATACTTATTTTATTTTTTTCACTTTCTCTTCATATTTTCATGTGTTTCATATCTATACACTACCTTCATGCATAAAAGCTTACCCAAAGTACAAGTAGAATCAAATTCAAATGCATTATTACTAACACAAACTTGTTTTCCTTTTGATTAAGTGGCGGACTTGAATGCAGTAGCAATTGATAGCGATCTCTTTAAAAAGAAAATCAATGTAGGTTTATAGTTTATATTAATGGGTGAAAACCCAACAAGCGAACAAATTTATAAAGAAAAGAACAACACTAAGACAACAACTATAAAATGTAAAAAATAACAAGATATGTATTTAAAATATAAAGTCACTATTGTATAAATAGGGATAAAAATATAATTTTCATATAATCTTATTGAATTATCGATTTAATCGTTAACTCAAATCTTAAAAATCAAAAATCAAAAATCAAATTGATATCTCAATAAAGAAAATTTCTAAAATCGTTTAAAAATGGGTAACCTAATAACCACTCAAATCTAAACTCACTAAACTTAATAGAAATTATCAAAAAAAATCGATCGATTTCATGTGGGTCCTCTCAACTTCTCTTCATCGTCGACTTCAAAATGGTTTAATCACTGTCAGACTCCCTTTCTTCTTTAGTACTCATGCACCGCAGCACCGGTCTCTCTAATGGAGAAGAAAGGGGGTTCGGTGTGTGGGGATATAATATATTATCAATTCAGTATTTTCTTTTTCAAAAATAGTTAGAAAATAGATTTGAAGTAATTTTTCACTAATTTAAATTTAAATTCATTTTCTACAATTGTTTTGGGCTCCAATGCCACTTGTCAGATTCTCTACTCGTCTTCCTATCATAATTTCATACATGAGTTACACGAACAATAATTTTTAGAGTAATTGTCATTTAGTATTTAATACAACAACAACATACTCAGTGTATTCCCATCATGTGGGGTCTGGGGAGGTGGAGTGTACGCAGTATATACCACTACCTCAGATGAAGTAGAGAGGCTGTTTCTAATAGACCCCAGCTCAAGACAGATAACAATATAACAAATAAACTACATAAAATCATACATCCACACGGCAATGCTATAATAACAGATAGAAAAGGATAATAACTAAAACAAGACAGGCACAAGATGATACTAACAATATCTATTCAAAAAACATAGGCATCACCAATACACCACAAACGTACTCCTACACACTAATCCTCTACCCTAATCCACTTCCTCCACACCTTCCTATCAAGGGTCATGTCCTACATAAGCTGTAACTGCTCCATGTCATGTCTAATCACCTCCCTCTAATACATCTTAGGCCTGTCTCTACCCCACCAAAAACCATCCATAGCCAGTCTTTCACACCATCGTACTAGAGCATCCGTGCCCCTCCTCATCACATGCCCAAATCATCGCAACCTCACTTCCTGCATTTTGTCCTTCACCGAAGCCACGCTTATCTTCTCTCGAATAATTTGATTTCTAACTCTATCCCTCCTAGTAAGTTCACACATCCATCACAACATTTCCATCTCCACGACCTTCAACTTCTGTATGTGGGAGTTCTTAACTGACCAACACTCCGCTCCATACAACATAGTTGGTAGAACTACCACTCTGTAGAACTTACCTTTGAGTTTAGACGGTACCTTCTTATCACAAAAGACTCCTGAAGCGAGCCTCCATTTCAACCACCTTGCACCAATACGGTACGTGACATCCTCATCAATCTCCCCATTCCCTTGAATCATAGACCCAAGCTGCTTGAGACTCTCCCTCTTCTAGACTATCTGGGAATCAAGCTTCACTACCACGTCCACCTCATGCGATAAATCACTAAACTTACATTCCGATTACTCCGTCTTAGTTCTGATCAACCTAAAACCTTTAGACTCAAGGGTTTGTCTCCAAAGCTACAACTAATCATTAACTTCTCCCCGAGTTTCATCAATCAGAACAACATCGTCAGCAAATAACATACAC